>NW_020290320.1:0-208034 GCF_003184535.1 Aspergillus eucalypticola CBS 122712
GGACATGCCAACCCATCCAAGCAAGGCGTCCCACACACCGCAAGTCTTGAAATCATTCCCCAGACAAGGGATCAATCTCACTGGATCCCCACGTTATCAGATGGCCCCAGTGGCATTCAATCAAAGTTATGGACCGGGGCTATTACAGCTCTGTTGAAAACGTCGTGCCACTCTCATCTGGTTGGGACAGATCTCATCCATACTCCATGGTTTGAGCAAAATTTGAAATCGTCCTTCACTAACCGCCAATAAAATCATCAATAATTGGGAAAGTCTCTGATTTGTCCAGCAGGTTGTTAGACTGCGCATTGCGTTAGATTTGGCTGTTGCTTTTCCTAGACTTGAGTCTGTAGATCCCTTGCGCTTCACTCGGTCCGGAGTATGGATAGACCGAGGTATTTCTATGAGACGGTGAGAGCAATATACTGTTCCACAGCTCATTAGAACCACACCATAAGTATGGCGATCAATTAGTAGGCATTAATGATCAACATAGTTTATTGATGGTCACATAGTGTTCAATTGATGTGGGTGTACTCCAGTTGGATATTTTGACTAGTATGCAAAGATATCCCGAATAATGAGGTAGATCACCGATCAATTCTATCAACTTCGAAATGCTAGATTTAATCCCCTCACCGGTGGCAGATGACGGTAGTAGGAATGCTACTAATTCTACTACGGGGTTTTGCAGGAAAGAAAATACAGTTGCAGTGCATACCGGGTACAGTTCGACGACTACTAGTTGTTCGTCCGACACAAAAGGAATATATACTGTACCATTTTCCATATATACAACACCAACTACTAATAGTTCGATCGCAGAATGCCGCGTCTACTTATTACTATGTTTGAGACTTCTGGTACTGTCTATTCCATGATGATATGAAGCATATTAGTACTAATATACAACCTCTACTTCATCCTCTTACGTCTGTCAGGCTCAAAAGCAATGACCTAACATCTTTTCAATTACTATACCTAGTACCTGTACTATAATCTTACGGGCATTCCAATAATATAGATATTGCACCAATGACTGAAAACAACAGTTTGTAGTCTAGCATTGCATCACAGCTCTCCCGAAGATGACTGGTTGACTGTTTCAAGTCTACCTCTGCCTACTCATTCCAGAAACAATATCGCAAATAACGATGAAGCCAGAAGCACTACATCCCATAGTCCAAAATACAGCTCCCCAACCCTTCAATCAGCCTCACATCTCCATGACAAATCCCCAAACCATCAAATTATACACCAACCTATTATCCAACCCCATTACTCACCATACACTACCTCTACACACCTCCCCTCCGAAATCACCCGCAACGTAGCATGAAAAGCATCCCTCCACCCGGCCCTTGCCGATCCGAGGTTGACAGTGGCCAAGAATACGTGGTCCGGACTGACGGACCGGCTCCACTCGTAGCTCTAGCCCCTTTCGTTTCCCCAGCGGGTAGATAGAACTAGACAATGCTCAAGCCTCTTGCCGATCGGGGATCGTGTCGGAGAGTAAGCATCCGAGAAACGGAGAATAGTTATCATCGGTTCATAGTAAGGGTGTTAGTGGGGGTATTTGTCACTGAACATAGACTATTTAAGGTTGCGCTTGATAGTTGCGGAGTGTGGGTATTTCCGTATGCCGGGGGTTCTATGCTGAGATGTGATGTGATGAGTGGAGGAGAGCATTGTCTGGAGTTTGGGATTTATGTTTTGGGGGAGGTGCACTGGACATCGAGGTTTACTGTCTGATGGATGGGGTATAAATTGCTCGATTCCCTCCCTGTTGGAAAGTAATTGTGACAGACTCAATTCAACTTCTCGTTCGGCAACTCCAGGGGTGGGTGGGTATGCTGGTTCTTCATGACTAGTGTATACCTATTTGGTCGATTCGGGATATGTATAAATGATGTACTTGAACCTCACTATAATTCCTAGGATATGTGTGATTGAATACTCATTTAGAAGATAAGCATAACGTTCAATCCAGATCTACATTCTTGGTGAATGGGAGAAGGACATTTGTGGGAAAGACATAACCATTCGAAATGTGTTATTTTCGTTGGATTGATACTATGCGTACCGTCCAGACTGTACAAATACTATCTGTTCACTGTTATAATTGGAGTTGCATCTGTACCTGGCTTATAAACACGAGTCCAGACCATTTTGTTGACCATCAACCTTGATTTCCAGGAGAAATTATGTGACAGCTCTTAGCGAAGGCGTCAGAATAATTATAGCAACGGTCATGAACTTGAACCACTGATTATAGAGTCTGATGTGTCAAAGAATGCCACCAGGCTAGCACTTACTATGAACTATCAAGCAAGCTAGCTGTATCGCGTGCATTTGGTGCATCGTGGCTTGTCCTAGAAGAGTCTAGGAGACGGTTGGAAGCGTTCATATATAGTCATTAGCTACATTCATCACCATCAGTCTCACATACTACTAAGAGCTATTAGTCAAAATCAATAGTTCGTCTTGACAGCGATAGTAGAGTTACATTCGTTTAAAGTATTCATTATAGGATCATGCAAGACCCAAGAAGATGCGAAGGATTCAACCCTCCATTGTATTAAAGCGAACGCAGATCCTACATTTCTCTCATTCCTACCGTGGAGACAACTTGGAGAAGAATTTGATGCTCAGGTTCTCTGAAGACACCAGCATTCAAATTTATCGTTCTTTTCGTCTTTACATCAATACTATGTGGAATATATGACTCTTCACAGAACTACAGGTACAATATAAACTACTGCTACGCTGTTAGTCACGGGCAGCAGTCAAGGTTACGATAAAGTTGGGCCTGTTTGAATCTGTGACTAATGGATTGCCGCATTGGGATTGGTGTTCCCCGGACTGCAACCCGGTGAAAGAAGCATCGTCGGCCCTTCGATTCTCCCCATATGCATGTCTGCCTTTAGCTTATATCAGTCCGATCATCTCTTCCCCCAGTCCTCCCACAATCTGGATGAGTTCTACTCCGGACTCATCGGGTTCGTCAGTGCAAGACCCATCGGCCACCGGCTATCAGGGGGGGAGACGCAAGAGATGGATTTCGGCGGAACCCGATCTGGGGACAGATAAGCGGCCGGGGAGGTTACATGAGGGCAGCGTGTCAGCCGTCCGTTCTTATCGGAGGGCCCACAGTTGAAGCCTGGACGAGAACAGCGTAATCGCCAGACGAACCAGTCATCGCTAGCGCTGCCCCGGTCTGCTGCAGGTTGCAACTCGCTTGGAAATTAGCTCGCGTGTCTGCCACGCCGCCGCCCAGAGATAACCACTGCCTACCATTATTCGATTGATTCATCCATCACCTTCGCCACTGATAGCTGTATCATCCACGCCGGTCCGAGCTTCACTCATCCCGATTCATCTTCGAGCACACGGAAGATGGTTCATGTATATAGACACCTCGCCCGTCGATAGTTGAGATGGTTCTTAGTCTATTCCCCGGATCCAACTAGCCATTGCTGAGAAACGACCCCTCACTCCACTCGGACTACTTCATCTGGGTCCATATTTAAACATCGAGACATTTTCCATTCGTCCGTAACTCATCGAGTTTCATCTACACTTCTACGTCAAAATCTGTTACACATTAGACCCCCTCACATAATGGACGGTCCTGACCAGATAGGCCCGGACCACCGGCCTAAGCGGACTTGGAATGACATTGGCCGCCGCTTTGTCAAAACCTTCACCACAAGGTTGGTCATGGAAGCTCGTTGAACCAGTCGATGTGCTAATATGTCGCAGAGAGGGCCTCATTGGAGATTATGATTACGCCTATTTGTTCACTCCGAATATCCCCTTCATCACCAAGAAACGAAGCTCTGCACCATTCTTCGGACTCGAAGACAATGTACCTATTGTACTAGCTATGCTGCTTGGACTACAACATGCGTTGGCAATGCTGGGTGGCAGTGAGTTAGATCCTCCTTGAAACCTGACCCCTAGTGCTGACTCGTCAGTTATTTCACCTCCTATCATGATCGGAGGCACATCTGGTGCCAACTTCGGAACAGAAGACTACCAATACCTGGTCTCAACATCCCTCATCGCTTCCGGTATCTTGTCCGCCATTCAGATGTTCCGTTTCCACATCTACGGAACGAAATACTACATTGGTACTGGGTTGACTTCAGTGGTGGGAATCTCCTTTGCTACAATCACCGTCGCAACTGGTGGTTTTGATCAAATGTACTCCAGTGGATACTGCCCGACCGCTGAGGATGGAACCAAGCTGCCCTGCCCTAAAGGTTATGGCGCTCTGCTGGGAACATCGTGTTTGTGTGCGCTTCTCGAGGTTGGCCTTTCCTTCATGAGCCCTAAGATTTTGAGACGTGTCTTTCCTCCCCTCGTCACTGGACCCACCGTTCTCCTGATTGGAGCCAGTCTTATCGAATCCGCTTTCGAGGACTGGGCAGGTGGCTCTGGAACCTGCTCTGATGATCCTGGAAACGGTGCCTTGTGTCCTAGCGCTGATGCACCGCATGCTCTGCCTTGGGGAAGTGCGGAGTTTATCGGTCTCGGTTTTCTGGTGTATGTATCGATCATTCTCTGTGAGCGGTTTGGTGCGCCAATCATGCGATCCTGCTCGGTCGTGGTGGGTTTGTTGGTAGGATGTATCGTGGCGGCTGCCTGCGGATACTTTGATCGATCGGGTATTGACGCTGCGCCGGTGGCCTCCTTTATCTGGGTGAAGACATTCCCGCTGACCATCTACCCGCCCATGATCCTTCCACTGCTGGCAGTGTACATTGTGGTCATGATGGAATCAATTGGTGACATTACCGCTACTTGCGATGTATCCCAGGTCGAAGTTGAAGGGCCCACATTCGATTCGCGTATTCAGGGTGGTGTTCTGGGTAACGGTCTCACCAGTGTGCTGGCCGGCCTCATGACCATGACGCCGATGTCGGTGTTTGCCCAGAACAACGGTGTCATCGCGCTGACCAAGTGCGCCAACCGCACAGCTGGTTACTGCTGCTGCTTCTTCCTGATCATTATGGGAATTTTCGCCAAATTTGCCGCGGCACTGGTTGCCATTCCTGATAGTGTCCTTGGTGGCATGACCACCTTCCTTTTCTCCTCTGTGGCGATTTCCGGTGTTCGCATTATCACAAGTGTTCCATTCACTCGTCGCAACCGATTCATCCTGACCGCTTCGTTTGCAGTTGGTATGGGCGCTACCCTGGTATCCGACTGGTTCGACTACGTCTTCACCTACAGTGGCAACAACCGTGGTTTGACAGGACTGCTGGATGCTATTGAACTGGTGATGGAGAACGGGTTCGCCATCACCGCTCTGATCGGGCTGATTCTCAACCTGATCCTTCCGGAGGACCCAGAGGAGGAGGCGGCGATCCTGGAGGCACGGGGTGATTACCGACGGAGCGAGGAGGTGATGACATCGAGGGAGAGCACGCAGTACACGAAGGGCGAGCCCTCTAGTGTTTAATCTTGTTTTCTAGTCTGTTTGATTTGATTGGCGATATGGTTTTATTTGGATACCCTGACCTAGATGGTCATTTGAATTAATACAACATTTTTACTATCGAGACATTTCCATACCTAGTAGAAGCAGCGCGAAGGGTTAAATTAGTGGCCTTATTTCCTTCTACCCGATTCCCGAGATCTTAATTTCCGCCGGGCTTTCTTGAGTATCCATGTGGCATTCAAGTTGCAGCACTGCGTTCCCACTCAACACGATCGGTCCTGGTTTTGCAGCATGGATGCTGACCAGTGAGCAGACATACACGTAGCCGAATATTGACGGAAAATTCAAGCAAGACACAATATGAAACAATAACACACAGTCTTCTTTATCCATCGACCGCAAGCAGTGCAATTACTTTGGCCAGACTGAGTACAAATAGATTCTCCGAACCCCTCCTATCTTTGGATCATTTCATGCATTGTTGTTCCCGCGTCTGCCGATCATTGCAGGGCACATTGATTGTAGGTGCCCTGCATTCCTCTGCGTGAATTGTGGCGCGCACCCACCCTGAGTCAACTCGATCAACATAACGTCTACATCTCGTCCATCTTTCTTGAAAGAGACGGGATGTCTTGACCTTGAACCTGCTGTCAACCTCTGCCGGCAATATGGCTGTACTCACAAAACTCTCAACCACTCAGAGATGGAGATCTTCAAGCCAGTTCATCATCGCCACCGCGTGCTTGGCCATGTTTACTGGTACGAACACACACACATACCTGCCTACTCCCGCCGACAACTGTCTCACATCCACTAACCAAGCCAGTGAACAGAATCGCTTCTAGCCGGTTTCCCCGTACCGATGCTCCCATATATGCTAGAAGAGCGTCTTCACAACGATCCCTCCCAGACCACTGCCACCACCAACAGCCTGCTCAGTCTACACGGCCTGGCATCAATTCTCGCTTCTCCTTCTTGCGCAACTTTATTCGATACGATCTCGAACCAGAAGATCCCGCTATATTTGGCACTCGTGCTTTGTCTAGCTGGAACTGCCCTGTTTGCAATCACCACCACATGTACCTATCACCCTAGCCACATCCCCTTCCTGCTCTATAAGCTGATAATGTTTATGAAGCAGCATGGGTGCTATACCTGGGCAGAATTCTACAGGCAGTTGCTGCCTCGGCTGCATGGCTCGCGTGCACGACCATGCTCACCGAGCTCGCGGGTAGTGCGCGAGCTGGGGCAATGTTGGGACTGAGTATGTCCTTTTCAACGTTGGGAACGGTCAGCGGACCGATGCTCGGGGGTGTTCTGTTAGGCTGGTTCGGATACTGGCCAGCTTGGTCTCTGCCAATGGTTCTGCTGATCCTCGACATGATTGCACGCTTCGTTATGATTCAGCCTGACTATTATCTACTTGATTCGCAGTCTCCAATCAGACTTGCCAACCGTAGCAAGATATGTCAAGATGTCCCCGAATCGTCCCCCTTCCTGCCCCAATCACCTTCATTTGGTCCAGAATCCCCAGCAAAAGCGGAGTCGGACAGCACCGCAACCACAAAATATCGCAACTACTACACCGTAATGCTCCAAGACGCTGGAATGTGGGCAGCCGTTCTAAACACCATGTCCCAAGCCGCACTCCGCGCTGCATTCAACGCTACTCTACCCGTGTATCTTCGGGATACCTTCAACTGGGGCCCATCGTCAGTCGGGGCGATATTCTTTGCTCTTCAAGTCCCTATCATCTTTTTGTCTCCCCTATTTGGCCATCTCCGGGATCGTGTCGGTATGCGATATCCAACGGCAGTCGGTTGGGCTCTTCTATGCCCGTTGATGTGTTACTTAGGTGTACCTGGCAGGGATGTTTCCCAGGCTAGTGGAAACCACACAGATGTAGAAGTAGCTTTTATCGTATGTATATGTGGCATAGGGTTAGTCATGTCGTCGGTTCAAGGTGCTGGGTCGTTTCATATGAGGTGTAAGTTGAACCAATTACCACGTTTATGTATATTAAGCGTGAAACAGAAATTACATGTTAGATGCTGACGATGAGTAGTCCTCCTAGAGGAAGTCGAAAAAGATGCTCCCACATTGTTTGGCCCTAATGGTGGGCGCGCGAGGTGCTTCGCGCTGGTGTCTATCTCGTTCAACGTCGGTCTGATGCTCGGCCCGGTCGTTACTGGGTTCCTGTTTGAGAGTGCAGGATACTATTATATGAATATTGTTCTGGGTAGGTCTTGGCTTGAAGATATTTTTTATTGGGACGGGGACTAATAGTGTGTATTCTAGGTGCTGCCTGCTTGGGAGTGGCGATGGTAACGCTTATGTTCTGTTGATTGAGATGTGCCTGATTTTTGGGTGTGGGTATCAATTAGTAGAGCGTATTCAAACTGTATTTGCCGCTGTTAAAATATTCACGTCCAGAACAATGTTAAAATAAAAAATTTTCGAGCAGAACACTACTAATACAACCAATAGAAAAATTATTACGACATCTGAATCTCACTCGCACCAGTTCCCGAGGGCTGACAGCAATGATGCTTATACAACAAAACGCCCGTTTCCAACCACACCTCAAACCCTCCTCACCGTCATCCAGCATTACATATTATTATCGATACTATCTGACAATATATTATGCCTTTCCTATTTATCTAGCACATACGACAACAGGGTGTGGAAAATAGGGCTTCCCGTCCGCTCAGCCGTACTCAAGCCACACGCCGGGAGGTTAGTAGTTGGGTGGGTGACCACCAGCGAATCCCTTCTGTTGTATGTAATTTTCTTTTTTCCTTTTTTTCCAATTATTACCATGACTGTTGAAGAAGACCTTACAACCATCACTTCTTCCCTGCTCATACATACATCCGCCAGTTATTCCTTCAACTGTGGTGCATTGACAGACGTACCTCCGCAGCCATGCCAAGAGTTCGAGTGACTCCTTTCAAGAGGGGGTTCCACTAACCCCAAAAAAGCCGCTGCCAAGAAAGTAATCACCCCCGAGAGATGATATTGGAGTGGATGTTGCATTAAACAGTCGTAGTAGAACAATGTTAGTAAAGGGTATACTCCAAATGTATCCTAGTATCCGGGTGGGAGTAGCAATTATTAGACCGCATATCGCAAGCTGCATTTGCCGTTATGATATTATACACAGCTAGAACAATACATTTGATTTGCTTTGCTTTTCTAGGTAGCTCGAAAGGGAGATTTAGTGCTCGTTGAGCTATCACCATCTCACCGGACACTCAACTTCTCACTCATTCCGACGCTTCTTTCAGTCTCTGCAACAGCCCCTCTATTTTTTCATCATCCCAGTCCTCCGAGAAGGTCCTACAATCCGAAATAGCTTCATCCCTTGCCAAACAAGCCATGTCCACCGGGGTGTTGACCCCCTCGTCTTGAGACTTAACATTTGCCAGGGCTCCCCGGTTGAGGAGAGCTTCGATCGTCTCCCAGTTGCCACTGTCCGCTGCCCAATGCAGAGCTGTGCGACCCTTGTCGTCTGTGGCGTTGATGTCCGCGCCAGCATCGAGCAATACTCCAAGATTCTCCGGGGTGCCCCTTGATGCAGCCGAATGGATTGGGAGACTGCCGTTCAAGAGCCGTGCATTCATGTCCGCACCGTGTTTATGGAGAAGTGCCTTGAGTCCGTCTGACGTGCGACAGGCAGCCGCAGCATGCAAAGCACTGAAGCCTTCGGAGTCCTGATCATCCAATTTTGAACCCGCCTTCAAGAGTGAATCGATGATATCGGTGTTACCATTCTCTGCTGCAATGAGGAGAGGAAACGATGGCCTTCCCTCCTCTAAGATTGTACCTCTCTGGTTTGGATCGGCACCTCTCCCTAGCAGTGTACTGATAAGTTCAGTATTTTGATCTCTTACCGCGTACAAAAGAGGTGTGCCGACGGTGTCGGGCGACTTCGGTGTGACCATTGCGCCATGTCGCATGAGGAGGTCGGCTATATCTCGATTGTTTGCTTTGACAGCTAGTGTCAGTGCCGTTTCACATATTGGTTCAGGTGGCCAGCGGCGATGATTCTCATATAAACGGTATTATCCAGTGAAACGGCGCTCGTCGGCTGCCTGGGGGTAGGCATTAACATCAGCTCCACGATGGATCAACAGCTCCACAATGAGTGGCCGAGTGGCGGCAACAGCATCAAGCAGAGGTGGGGTGTCTTCAGGCCCAAGGTTGAGCTGATCCTGCAATCCGTTGTCGAGTAAGTATGTCACGATAGAGATTGAACCACCCCATGCGGCCGCTCCCAATATGGATGTCTCATCATCGGGCTCTTCGCGATGAATATCTGCTCCTCTATCGATAAGCAACTGGAAAGCCCAAAGATCGGCGCCCCGAACAGCATCTCGTAAGCTTCGGTGCGTATCTGCTCCGTTCTGCAGGAGGAGATCAACAAGATCTTTTCTCTTCTGAGATAGCGCGCTTTGTAGAGCCCGGTGGGAATCCACTCTTGCGCCTGCATTGATTAAGATCTGGGCGATTTCGAAACTCCCCGCGTCCACCGCAGCTCTCAAGGGCGTCAAAAAGTCTGACTCCAGGTTTGGATCTGCTCCGCGAGATAGCAGCTCATGCACAGTGGCCGTATGCCCGCCTTTTATCGCCGATTGGAGAGCAATTGGGTGATCCGAGACTTGCGCGTGGCCGTTGACGTTGAGACCCTCGTCTAGATACTTTCGCACAAGCGCCTCGTCACCGGCACGAGCTGCGTATCTCAATGCTTCGTCTGGTGTAATTCCATAGGCTATCAGCTCGCGCAATATGTCGACGTGGCCGCCAGCCGCGGCCTGATACTGGGCGGCGGTGATGCCACATTGGGCAGGCCTAATGACTGCTGGGGTTCTACACTTCATGCTTCTTGCATTTGTGATGCGCTCATACCTCAGCAATGTCTTCACAACATCAAGACGACCACTACAAACTGCAATCACTAGGGCTGATGGAGGGTTTCCTTTCATGTCGTGGTAGTCCTCAGCGCCGTAATTGAGCAGCATCTCACAGACAGCTAGATGGCCTCTCGCGACAGCGAGAAATAGAGGATCCGACCTTTGGCCGCCAAAAGTCCGTGGATTCGGGAAGTTGACCTTGGCACCGGCCTCTAGCAGCGTGATGGCGACATCTGAATGACCTTGATCAGCTGCTGCACCAAGTGCCGTACTTCGTGCACCCCCTTTTGCATTGACTTCGGCCTTTGCCCCTATCAGTAACTGGACTATTTTCAGGTGGCCCATGAATGCGGCTGCTTGTAATGGATGGTGGTACAAGCCGCCGGAGACATTTGGGGATGCACCCTTGTCAAGAATTGCTTTCACCACTCGTGTCAGACCACAGTAGGAAGAGCAATATAGTGCTGTATAGTCATTGGTGTCGCTCGGTTCATCCCGCAGCCACGGTCGGTCAACCTTTGCCACTTTGCTCCATAGCCCAAAATAGGGCCCATTGTCATTAAAGAGATCTAGTAAGATAGACTCTAATTCAAGGTATTGCCAAGCGCCTTCAGAACGATCTTTATGCTCGTTCCAAAAGTGCCCTGCGTAGCGTGCCAGCGGACGATAAATCCAGAGGTCGCCGGCGGCAGACTGAACCGCATGGTGAAAGTACGCAAGGCTACAGTTAGCCAGGACCGCATGAGACAATCTCGCATCCAGAAAAAAGTCGGAGCACGAGCCTCCCAAGATTGCGTCGGAAGCGAGAAACTCTCGAACGGTGAAATGGGATAGCCTGACATATACATTCTGGGTGCCACTCGTTTCGTCCTCACGGCAGTAAGTGGAGACAAGACTGGAGCAGGAATCAATGAAGCTTTTTGGGTCGAGAAGCTCTAAGGTCTCGTCACAGAAGGGAATGTCTTCTTGATCGACGTCGATAGCTATGGCGCTTGTGATCTCCTCTAGAGATAGCTGCAAACACGTCAGAGTGGGAATGAGTCTTGATTTCCTATCGTAATGACTACTCACCGGCCGAAGAGCAAAGTTTACCCAGCGTAGAAGGTTCTTCACGAGAAAGCGGTTGCTCTCATCAATTCTGTCGATTGTCATGGTGTAGTGTTCGTCTAATGACTTTGGTAGGTCTCTGAGAGCTTTTTGTACCGCCTGTGGTGTGGCACACCGTCGCAGTGTCTGCAGTTGGCAGTCCATCCAACGAAATCTGCAAAAGGTGTTAGCCACTCAACAGTTCTGTAGGTCAAGGCTGAATACGCACGAGCCATTGGCTTGGGCCAGGAGGCTCTCTTCAATCTTCTTCTTCAACGATATTGGCCACCGGGCAAGTTTGCCCTGATGCGAGAACTGGTGTCGTAGTGCTGTCTGCATATCAACATTCACTGCTGAGTCATCAATTGTAATGGTGGAGATCTTGAGGCCTTCGAAAGCGTGTCGAAGTTGCTCCAAGTTTCGGCTGAACACAATCAAATGCTGTTGTCCTTTTGTCTGTTCCATCATCTCCTTAACGAACTTCGCAAGCTCGGGAACTCCATTCTGGAGGTATTCTTCGCATTCGTCGAGACCATCGAGAACAATGTAATTATGCTCGAACTGCAATAAGAGGTCATTCAGTAACCTCTTCCATGAAACTGAATGCTGTTCGTCGGATGGGCTGTTATAATTCCTCCACGGCCTCGGGAGATAGCGAGGAATGGTTGCTCCTTGATGAATCAGCTGCCTGACGAAGGATCCATATACGCGGTTGATGTCAACTCCTCTTTCTTCCGATGCATCCATGAAGAAATAGCATAGGCTACTACTTTCCTCCCCACCACAGTGGCCCTGAAGATCCTTAATGATCCTCGAACTGCTAGTTGTCAGACCATCATAATTCAAATGGGCGCAGAGACACTCGTCGACTGGATCCAATAGGAAGCATACGTACCATAGGACGGTTTTACCACATCCAGCTACAGCAGGGTGATCAGTAGTCGATTAAGCTCAGAGCTGAGGGTGCCACTTACCGTCTCCTTTGATCCACAAGAGATTGTTGCGAATAATCTTCCATTTCATGTATTGCTCTGTGTTCAATAGCCAGTCACCAGTAGCTGGAGCACACTTTTGGTACTCTTCTTCTTGCTTGGCTGATTGACAGCGTCCACCGAGCTGGCTGAGAAGTTCAGCTAGTTCACGGCCTAAAACTGTTATTAGCGGTCTTATTGACTCTGAACCCCAGCTTACCCTCGTCAGATTGAGCCACACTCTCCGATAGTCCAGTAACCTTCTTCTCAACGCTCGGAAACGACCGGGTGTGGCTTATTACCTCCATGTTCTGGCTAGGCGAACCGTCAGAAAAGCCACGGTTGCATATTCTGTCACGAACTACCCACGTATTATCAGCCGCCAATGCCAATTGCAGCTTGCTTTTGGTCGTCGCAAGGGTCTGCAATACTTTTTCCGCATCTACAGGTTGTAAAGGCCACACCAGAGCACGCTTCGAACTGGAGGTTTTCCCTAGTTTCAAACTTGCTTTCAGGTCCTGCAAATCGACCAAGCAAGTGCGGAGAGTACCACCATCCCCATCCATCGCCTGCAAAGACGGCAAAGAAGGCAAAGAATAGGCATCGTCGGACTCAATTGCCTTCACTAGTTGCTGTGCGATGTACCCAACACTGGCGACCTCGTCCAGAATCTGAGAGATATCTTGGGGCGCATCTCGGACGCCCATGCGGTAATCATAGCACACCGACACCAACCTACCACATACCTGGACAATGCCGATGAGGGTGCCGACAAGGCCAATTGGTTCAACCATATCAAGTGCGCACGAGCATGCAAATCAGAATCAAGTACGAGCTAGTGGAGGGGCACGACCCAGATTGGAGATAAACTAGTCCACACATGGACATCACGTGAAATTGTCTCACAAGGCTGCAAACACAGGGACGGATGAGTAGATCAGAGAAGATGTGACTGCTCACTGATTAGGCCTTGAGCGTTCACTGAGCGGTTATTTGTGATGCGAAATACTGACTGAGCAGGCCCTTGAATTCCCTTAATAAAGCGGTGGTACCCAGAAGCGGGAAGCTATGATCATTATAGAAGAGCAAGTACTTATAGGAGGATAAAACAAATAGCTTTACGCAAAGAGACCTAGTAATACAATAATGATACAAGATTAACACAACTCCACGAATAGCGCAACGAGTAAATTATACCCCCTCAACCTTCTCTCCCGGTGCCAACATCTTGATATAACAATGCTCTCCCGTCTCTAACACCGTAATAGGATCATTGACACGCAAGGTGAATTCTATACCATCATCAGTTCTACCAAACAACACAAACAAAGCAATAGGAAGATGGGAATACCTTTAACAGCAGGAACGCACTGCATCCCCAAGCACGCATTCGTCAAATCCCCCACATCAATCCGTCTATACCTCTTCAACGTCCGATCCGGCTCCCTGGGGTGTCGTACCCCGGTATCAGGATCCACATTGGGCAACTTACACCGAATAGTGCGGCATGCCGTGTAGATTTCGACCCCATCGCCAGAGGAATCTCCAATAACTATCCTCTTCCATTCATCTTCCACAAACTTCCCCGGCCCCTGAACAATCACATTCGCCCTAAATCGCCTCACACTCAACTCGGGAATCTCGTCCACACAGTTGGCAGCAACGTCCCTCACGCTCGCCATGTTGAGTAAATGGATCGGATACGCGTCCGCGAAGCCAGTCACGGGCTGGAAGCCTATATTTTCTTTGCGAGGGGCGTTGCGGTAGATTTCTCGTCTGTGAGTGGTGCTTGCACGGAAGAGGGAGAGTTTTCTCCGTTGATGGGATGGGAGGGTCGTGTCGTATGTTAGGAGGTCTTTCAGGGCTGCGGGGAGGAGGTGGAAGTAGTTGTGCGCGAGAGGGATGTCTTTCCAGATCTTGACGGGGGTGAGGGGGAATTGTGTTGTTGAGTTAGGCGGGGGGTCGAGGGGGATGGTGAAGGATGATTGGGATGGGAAGATGTGCAGGGTTCTTAGCAGGGTGATTAGGGGGTTGCGAGATGGTGGGAGGGGGTAGTGTATTAGCAGGACGCCATTTGATAATGTCTCTGGATTTGTGGCTGAATATGTAGGTGACGATGGATCTGGAATCCAAATCTCTGGACGGAGGAGGGCAAGCTGTCGGAAGTCGCGATCTCGGAGGGTGCGGGCTGTCCAGGTTCCGCTCTCTTCTTCCTGTTCTTTTTCGGTTGATGTTGAGGTTGATGTGTTGGTGGTAGCAGTGGTGGGTTGTGGTGATGGGAAAAGCTCCGCAAAACAGAACAGCCGGTCATACTTCAACCCCGTCTCTATCACATCTGCTGCCTCGAGTTCCACTCCTGCGCAGCTCTTGATCGGATACGTGAACAGTGCTTTTATGCGCCAAGCTGGTAGCCCGGTGTCGGGGTCTGTGTCGGTGCTGGGCACACCGTGGGTATACTTGGGTGAGTATTCATCGTGCAGGTTGGAGCGCTGCGATGGTAAGAGACCCAATCTGCGGCAGCCTTTTGGGGGCGGGGGTGTGGGGTTGAGGTAGGGGAGAAGGAGAATAATGCAGACGAGGATGGGGAGTGTGATGGATAGGAGGAGGGTAGTTGGAGCCGAGTTTAAACCATGTTGAATGGTGGAAGGGATGCTAGAGAGTAAGTCCAGCATTGGTGATGCGTATGTAGGCGAAGGGGTTCAATAATTGATTGATACTGGTCGTGAAAATGGTGATTGTAGATGGAAAAATCGTTCCTGAATATGGCGTCGGCAGTGATTATCAGATTATCAACGCCGGTGTCGGAAGATGCCGATGGTGGGTCCACTCATAGCCAAGGCTGCTTGTCTTCTGGATGAACTTTTGGGTTTAAGCTTTACCAGGTACTTTGTAGCCACCTTGAAAGATACCTGATTTGCCTACAATCGCAGGCCACCAAAAATGCAATGCTGGTTCGATAATTCATCGGTTACTTGCCCGATATTGCGCTCCATGACTATACGAGTCTATTTTGATCCCTTTGGAGACACAAGGAGGAAAGAAAGACAATATGAGAAAGGGGAGACGTATCTGGTTGGGTTATACATTTTATTTTCGACATCAAGTACATAATCTCATAATTAAACCAGAAAAAGGAAAGGTTGTTATCTGCTTTAAAAATCTGCGTCGTCAAAGGCTCTTGGGTGCTTATTCGAAAAGTTCAAAGTCTCCCGCGCAATCTCTGTTCCCTCTCAAAAGCCTCGAATAGACTCTTGAAGTTCTCAGCCCCAAACCCATCGAAATTTTCTCTTTGGATTATTTCCATAAAAATGGTAGGACGGTCACCCACGTGCTTCGTAAAATTTGCAAAAGATATCCCCCTTCATCGAAGTCGATAAGAATGTTGTATTTCTGCACAAGGGTGATATCTTCGGCAATTTTAACATTCTTCATAGCCAGCTTCTCACGCATCTTGACATAGTAGCGACTAGGGACGGAAAGAAAGCTTATGCCGCGCTTTGTCAAGCTTTCGACAGCTTTAATAATGTTATTGGTCCGGAAAGCGATGTGCTGACAGCCGGCTCCTCCGTAGTAGTCCACGAATCCAAACACATGCATAAGCATTGATTATATTACCGGGACCCTTTCTCAAACATCAGGTGGGGGTGGTGCGACTCACTCTTCGAACTGAGATTTCTTCAGACCAGTGGCTGGCTCTTTTGTCGGCATTCTGATCACATTGTTCGGAGATGCCACAGCGACTGACCGCATAGCTGAATAATCCGAGCACATATCTTTGTCGTCCACAGACCAATAGCGGTGAAAGTTCGGAGCATCCTCGTAACTAACAGATACGATTATGAGCAAAGTTCTTTGGAATTATTGGAAGTCTACATCGATGGAGGGATCCGTCGTGGCACCGATATACTCAAGGCACTTTGTGTGGGAGCGAAGGCAGTGCTAATCGGCAGGCCATTTCTTTATTCTCTTGCATATGGGGAGGATGGGCCTAAGCATCTTCTTGATGGTAAGTTATATTTATGTTATGCTCTGCATATTATATGAGTGATCCTGACGCTGCGAAGTAGTGCAAGCTGAGCCGGAGACTGCCATGAAATTAGTTGGAATTACGAATCTTTCGCAGGCGAATCCGGCCTTGGTTAATACACAGGATCTTGATCATTTGGTCGTGCGAGATGTGGGGATTACCGATGCAATTGAGGTGCCTAGTGCAAAGATGTGAAATGGTAGTAGAGAAATCAATCATGATCAAAACAATATCCGGCCCCGCTGGGATCTCTGATAGAGAAAAGGGTCGTTGATTATGGTGCAAATTCTCGCAAATTATAGGGACAAGAAACAATAACGTTATATGACAAGTTCACTGTGATCTGACACCGTCCATATCAGGCAACTGAGCTAAATATACATAGGATTTGATCTAAGGCAACATCATTGTGAATACCTTCGTCCTCCGTCGATCGATCTCTTGGATAATCTTCTCACCATTCTCGGCCCACTTATCAAATACCTGTCCCACCAAATACTCAATCCTGTCCTCTTCCTCTTCACTTAAACTCTCCTCGAATGTTTCTTTCGCCGACGAAGCCTTTTCCGTCCAAACCTTGAGCTGTTCTTTATCACCTTGGATCTCACACGTTCGAGCGACCGCCTCTATAGCCTCCAGTGCTGGTAAAGAATTTTCTTCTGTCAATGTAGCCCATGTCTCTACAACACGACGTTGCATAGCACTACCCTTCATTAACTTAGGGCCGCCCTGCGACACGAGGATACTCCCCAGAATAGCCATAGCGCGGAGTGATTCTGGACTATTCTCGTCAGTACTCTCGGTAATCGTCTTCAACGCCTGGCGTGCAAGTGCTTCTGCCGTCGTGTGGTCCCTCAGTCCCTCGTATGCCCGAGCAAGCCCAATGTCCAATTGAGCCATTATCATTCGTTCGGGCACGGTATCCTGTCGCACTCGCTGCAAGTAGCGGTCTTTACACTCAAGGCTGAGTACCAAGGCATTCATAAAATTCCCCTGTAAGCTAAGCGTATCTCGGAGGCGCAAGGAGGTCTGCAGTGTCCGCATGTCCATCGTCCCTAGCAACTGAGCTAAGATCGAATGCGTCTTTTCGTAAATATGCTGGGATTGTTGCCAACATCTTGCTCTGCTCAATACAGTGGCAACATCTTCAATGATGGATACTGTTCCAAGGAGAGAGGAAACGGTGGACTTCTCAATGTCCCAGGCATCCTCATACGCCTTGCTCAGAATGTCAACCACAAGCGATCCTGCCGAGCGATATTGTCCCATTTCCATATAGGCCAAAGCAAGATTCGTACGGCAGCGTGCCACGGTTTCTCCAAGAGGCTCTGCCTGTCTCTGAACCTTCCCCAGTGCCTCAGAAGCCATGCTCAAGGCGGGAGAATATCGCCCCTGCTCAAGTAAGACTGAGGAGCACCTGACCATTACATCTGATTCCAGCCATTCCATCTGACTGCCCCCGTTTACAATGGTCAGCGACTCCAGATATTGTTCTTCTGCCTCAGCAGCTTTCCCAAGCAGCCTGTACACGAAGCCAAGCGTCCGGAAGGCTGATAGAGCTATATACGGCAGTGTCTCGATTCGTGGTCTTACCAGCCGCACCGCATCACGTGCCATGTGCTCTGCCACGTGAAGATATTCGCACCGATCAATCCCGCAGTCAGCAAGTCTACCTGCGATATTTACCATGCGATCGAGGTTGCCCTTGTGGCTCACATCCTCAGTCTCCAAAGGGTACTCGAGATTAGTGTACAGGCCTGGCCTTGCTTCAGCATGCCGTCCTTGCTGGATGAGGTTCAATCCGAGTTCGTACTGGCTTAGACAAGCGGGTACACTCCCACGGCCTAGTCGACGTTGATTTATTTGTGCGACCTTTGTTCGAAGAGGCTGCGCCGCCAGGCACATATCCCAATTCTCGTAAAACTCGGCTAGATTCCTCATCGCGGCGACGGTTGACTCTTGATCTCCCTCTTGTCGGATGTAAGACTTAACAGACTGAATTAGCAGAGGCTCAGCTTCAGCATGTCGGTTCAGGGCGACCAAGGCTTGTGTCAATCCCGTGATGGTATCAGTCTCTATGGAAGAACCTGCGGTCTGAGATTCTTGCATCCGCTCTAGAGCTTTCTGAAAGACAGCAGCAGCGGCGGCTGGCTTGCCCTGACCCTGCAGGAGACCCCCAGATTGTATCATGGTCATGATTTCACCAAACTCGATAGTTGTACTCATAGCATCTGTTGCCCAATGCTGTAAAAAGGCCTTTGTGCACGCAGCTGCTGTGGCTGCTGCGTAATCCTGCCAAACCTCATTTTTGTGCGAATCTGCATAATCACAGACTCCCTTAATGACCAAGCTGGGGAACAAGCTACTAGTATAGGCACCGGCGCCTTCTATTTCCAAACCAATGATGCCTTCGCGCTCAGCAAGTTCGTCACGCTGCTTACCAGACTCCATGACGGCACTGCCAAAGCCCATGCGACCCACGTGAATAGCTGGCGATGGCCCTGTTTTGGTTCGTTCTGAACCTTCTGGGGTTTGCGAACAAATAACAGTCCTTTCCCTACTCACCAGGTTATTCTCATCGCATCCCAAGTCACAGCAGGAAGCCTTGAGTGCATCAGCGCATACATTGTCGTCCGAGCACTCGCCACAAGTGGATGGTTCACGGTGGCGATGAAGATATGATGGTTGGAAGAGCTGGTCCGACTCACGACCAGGATACTGGTATCTTGGTCGGTGCTGCAGGGTCTGAAGCCAGATTTTTGCTTCTTCCTCGAGGTGTTGTAGATGGCGATCGGTCTCCAGCTTTCGCAAGATAGATTGGATGGACAGGGAAGGTACGCCACCTCCAACCTCCTCACCATCGGCGTGCCTGTCTCTCTGATACTGTCGCCCAAAATCGTACTCCGCCACTGCTTGACTGAAGATAACGTCTCCAAGGAAGATATCCCGTTGCCGGTTGGCATCCGAAGGAATGCCACCACAGATTCCTACGGCCAGGGCGAGAACAATACTGGGAAAGCTAGTGCGCAAACCTGTAGCTACCCCACCTGTACTGACCTTGCCCGTAGGCGGCATATGCGCGACCACAACATTGTGTGTGCCGATAACACCTGTAGTGTAGGCATTGGGATCACCAGGAGCTTTGCTATAGACCTCTTCGGTATCCTCCCAGTGATGGTCAAGAAGCGCGATCACCGCATCTGCTTCCCGGGGAAGGGCACAGACAATGGCGATCTTAAACCCATGACGATCGCGAGGGGGACGGGTCACCACAGTCATATTCTCAGCATGGGGCAGATAATAAACTTGTCCTATAAAGGGGATGTATCAAAATCATTCAAGTTTGTAGGCCGATAATGTGTGTGGGGTTCTTGGATGATAGATCCAGGGAAGCAGATAAATCCATGGTTGATTGTATCGAGGGGCAGGGGATGCTGAGCGGCGATTTAGCGCATGAGGATCCACCTGTTAATGAACTAAGCTGTCAGCCGAACGAGATCGGCGCGGAATCTTCTATAGCACCAATCAGAGAGACAAGATGGTTCGGCAGCACCTCAACAAATGTCTCCTCGGATTATAAGCGAATCGGAGTGAAAGTACCAAGAAGAAATAGCGGGTATCTGACCAGAGTTCATCAATTAAAAAGCGGTTACTCCATTTTCTGCACCTCAAGTCTTTTCATTACAAATTTTCTGGCAATTCCGAGTCTGTTGCGACGCCATTTCAGGCTTCGGACTCGTGGCTGCAACATAAAGGGCATCGGTCTCGTCTTACCCAGGCTCACCAGCCAGTCTGAGCTAGAATTATTCACTCGAAGGGTCACATAAGGACATGCGGAGTCAATCGTGACAATCAGCCTCCAAATCGTGTTGTAGCTTCTCAAAGTGCTTTTATCGTTCTGTATCGACAAGGACGAGAGATAGTGGGCCTTGGTAATTCAACTCGCCTGATACTGAGACGTATTGGAATAGGAAGATGAGATGAGATTACAGTATGGGGATCTCTCGGTAGATATGGGGTATTAGCGGTGCAAAGTATCGGACCAAGGCGCTTTCTGCTTCTCTATAGCAAAGTGTCTCTTCCTATGATTTGTCCCGCAAGTCACCTGCCATGAAAACAGCCAAATTCGGCAGGTGTGGATGAGTACTATGTTGGACAGCAAATGTGCCTCCCAGCACTAAATCAGAGCTTTGTCTGCCACACCCTAGACGCAACACACCGTTTCAATGACACGACTTCTCACCTATCGCTGCAGAGGACGATAAAGGAGTCTCAGGATGACATTCTCAGCTCGCCGCAAAATTGTCATCAGACCATACCAAGCACCCCCCGGTTCTATGCACAATCAATCCACTAATCCTCGCAACTTCACAACATTTACTCTCCCCCTCAAGCAGCATACTACTTCCCCAGACGCCTCCCCACCAACCCCATTTATACCCCCAAATCCCATCAATACATCGCCCACCCCCCACTCGCACAAACAACCTGCCCAGTAATCCAGGAAGCATCCCTCCCCGCCAACCAAGCCACCACACTACTAATCTCCCCCGTCGTTCCCAACCTCTGCTCCACAGGCGTGCTAGCCATCTGCGCCTCCACAATCTCCCTCGGGATCCTATCCAGCAAATCACTCGGCACCGGCCCCGGCGCAACAGCATTAACCGTCGTCCCATTCCCACCCAACTCCGCCGCCCAAGCGCGCGTGAACCCCTCAATCGCCGCCTTGGAAGCGATATACAAACTTATCCCCTTGAAACCGTACCTTGCCCCAACCGAACTCAAGTTGATGATTCGGCCGTGACCCTCGGGTGGGAGATACGGTAGCACGGCCTGGGTCATGAGCATGGTGCCGCGGACGTTGAGGTTGAAGACGTTGTTGTAGTCGTCTATGGTGGTTTCGGTGAGGGGATTGACGATTTCAATGCCGGCGTTGTTGACTAGGATGTCTACTTTGAGGGGATTTGGGGTGGTGGGATGGGCTTTGAGTTCGGAGATTAGATCTGAGGCGCCGGTGGGTGTGGAGAGGTCGGCTTGGATGGTCCATATTTTGGGGTTATGGGGGAGTTGGGTGATTTTGGTGCGGAGGTCGGTGATGGATTGGGCGCTGGTGGGAGAGACGTAGGTCATGCAGACCTGGGGTGTTTTAGTTTATTTTGTATGACGAAGGGAAGGGGTTGTGTATTTGTGATGGCTTACATTTGCACCGCGACGTGCAAGTTCCCACGCGATGCTAGCTCCGATGCCGCGGGATGCGCCCGTCACAATGGCGAGCTTGCCATGAAGTGGGAGAGTGAATTCGAACGACGATGGATCCATACTTTACGAGGAGAATTAGGAGGTCTCATGAAAGTAGTCGATCATGGGTTGTTCAGTTAATGACTTTGTGTCATTGGGACATATATAGTAAGACATTCTACTATCTACAGTATGAGACAACGGCTTACGCTGTGCCGTGATGTCATTCCTCGGCTATAGGATATAAGTCAGTAACTCCGAAGCCATAATCCTCTAGACACATTCCATTACACATTCGTCAAATGGACATTAGCCAAACCGGTGCTGTTAATCAGGGCGTACTGTAATGGTTGGGCAATGGTAAGGTGAATCTGGGGAAACCGATCAACCTACTATAAGATATTGCCTTACGTATTGCACAGTGGCATTGTTACCCACTACATTGCATTGCATAATAAACTTGTTTTGGACAGGAAGTGAAAAGAGCGAACAAGACAAGTATTAAGAATAAAACGAGCCTAAAGTGTATTGAAAAACAAGTGTCGAATTCATGCGGGCGCTGGAAGATTTCCAGGTCATCACTTGCTAATTACACCAATACCAACAAAACATTAAGCCAATGCAGGACCAACATATACTGTCGAGCTAATCACATAGAGTCATTGATTCATCGGTGTCCTCTGGTCGTAACGATCCCCAGGCCGACATGAGCACGTCATCGTCACAATCATTCCCGTGTCTCAATAGGAAGCTTTTTCTCATCGTTCACAGAATATCGCAGGTTCCAGATACCTGGGTCTGTGGTGGGCTGACAGGCACAGTAACCTCACCAGCCACCACAGTGCTGCTGCCGTCAACTCCTTGGAAGGTGCAGAATCCGCCTCCGACAGAGGAAATCTTGGTAATTGACAGTGGGTTGGCTGTTGATGAAAGGTATTAGTAACAGGTCCTTCAAGGCCGGGAGTTATATGTCAAAGACATACTGATTGCATGAGTGGTATCGTCAGCTGGGAAGCTTTGGAAGAACGAGGAACCGTCGGCGCCCCAGAAGGTGATGGCGACTTCGAAGGTTGAGCTATCAGTGGGAGCGGCGCTGGACAGAGCAGCGAAGGTAGAGCAAGCCGCGGTGATGAAAGAGGTCTTCATTTTGATATAATGCTTTGAATGAATTGGTATGAGATGTTTTTGAAGAGGCTTCTTGTCAATGAGAAGATGAGAAAATGCTGGTTTGATGGATGTGTTATTCTTTCAAGGGACATGGAAAGACGGAGGCATTTATATGTTTTCAGTCGCTCCTGCTCGCTCAATGAAATCTCACACCGCTTGATCCATATGATGTTTTCCTTCTAGATGTGTTCGTGGTTTCCGAATTGGGTATACCAAAAATAGACATCTACAGGTCTGATGCATCGATGTCATAGGACTGGGTGCCACGGAAAGATCGCCGCTGTCAGGCAAGCCACCCGTGACTATTGAACCCACCCCGACACTCGTAGCGAGAAGTGACTGGTTCGAGAGCGAGACATGTTCAAGGCATTCATTAGTTGGATAATTTAGGTTCAGATCGTGTCTGACTCAGATCAAGCCCGATCGGCACTATACGAGCCGCGTGGTGCCCCGCAAACTCCGATTAGTGACTCGATCTGTCCATGCCTACAGGACAGATGAGACATAAGCTCGTACTTGTGCCAAGTGAGCAACATTTTTATAGTTGGGAGAATAAGATATCCGACATTGTTCTCAGAAGGGGCTTAGCTTGACGACACCGCAACACAGAAAGCGGACTAGGCATCACTAAACTGGATTTAGTAATTGTCTTAAACGAACATCCTTCGATGACTTACACGAACTGTGTATGCCGGCTGAGCTGAGGGTTGGGTAGTAGTGAGGCTGATCGAAAGGATGTTGTGGGCACACATGATTTGCTTTGAAAGGCGTCCAAGCAAGGAGGCATAGACTTCGAGGGGGAACGATGCGTTACACAGTAAAAATCCAAGCCTACATGCAGTTCAGCGATGCGATCTCGAAAGCCCTGTAGCTCACCACACAGAATGAATGAGCGGCGAAATTGGTCTTTACTCTCTAAGGTAATAAATTAAGCTAGCTTAGGTCCCGACTTTAGTAATGAGGTTATCAGAACTGGTCACGATCACGCATGACTTGCAATCTTGTACAAAAAGAAAAAGACTGTATGTGCTTAGAGTCCGGGTGTTGAGTTACTAACCAATAGGCACATTAGGACAGGCACATAGTTTCCTCCGCGACGATTTTTGCAGCAGAAGCCTTGTGTGTGTTGGACTCAAGATAGGTTTATTTCAGGACCAGGGCACAAAGTAATTCTGAGACATTCCTGATCTACTAACCTCTCCTTCATTCAAGCCCGTTTTCGTCGGGACTCTCGTCACGGATAATTTATGCGTGCTATAAGGCTGAGTACCTAAGGCGGTTGCTGCACCGAAGGAGAGCCGGAAATATGATATCACAGATCGGAATGTGCTGGCATATACCGGACAGTCCGACGTGTTATTTTTTCATTCAGCGCTGCATTTCCCGAAGGGTCCGGCTGGGCAAGGTTTGGACTGACATCTGCACCAGTGGCTCTGGCATCGGCTTGGAAGTTTCAGCCTTATCCCTTGTTGTCAACACGACCGTTCAGCGAATAACAACGCAGAAAAAGTGAATATGATGCAGGGTCAGTTGCACTTACAAAGCCAAGGAGCACTTGAGGATCTATAATATGATGGGACGATATGGGATGAGTTGATTCATCAATTCAAAACGCAGCAGGATTCAGAAAAGCCTGTTCCAATGCGGAGAAACTGGCCGACTCTAGGATCACGAGACCACCCTCTCCCTCCCTATGCACGACTTGTCAATTACTATACCCCCATTTACTTGAGGACTTGGCTCTACTCAGCGGTTCAGTATCTTGAGTTACTACAGGCTTTTATCCCCTCTGTTTCGGCTGGAGAGAAGAATGAAGGTCGCAATAGTCAAGGAGACAGGGTAAAAATAGATCAAGCAGTGAAGACATAAACATCGCTTCGAAGAACTGTACTGTCAACCACTAACCAGTCACTAAAATCCACACATGAACACTTCATGCACCAACCATTACTGCTCAACTCCTGCATCATAAGACGTATCCACGACTTTTGCCCACAGTTCTCTTTCCATTGGCTTTATTCAACATCGCAGCAAACCTAGCCTCCGCTTCAATACCATTGATGTTTTCAACAAGCTTAATGTAGCCCTCATCATCTAACGCGAAGAGGGCCTCTTTCACCCAAACACGACAAGTCATGGCTTCATGAAAGCGCGTCGAGTACTGGATGGGGATCTCCGACAAGCGGGTCTCCAACGGGCCGTGCAGTGCGGGGTGCAGATCTCCCACCTTCAGCGCCAGAAGGTATCGCCCGGAAGAGATGACCTTTTGGTCCGACTTGATCTCATAGCTGTAGACATTTCGATTGGGGAAGTTGGTGATATTAAAAATGGTGCCATCGGTCGGGGATTTGGCAAGGCAGAGACCCCAGTGGAATGTCGAGCTAGACTCTCGATCTGCTAGGAGGAGGTAGAGACCGTTGGGCTCTAAGTGCAGGGCCATGTGAGTGACAGTCGTAGAAAATATTCAAAAGATGTATAAAAGTGTAGATTCGGTGGATGCGACCCAGTTGCAGATGTATACTGGGTAGTGGGCACTGTACCCCTCATGTTCAGGGTGTTCTTCGAGCAGCTGAGGCGGAAGCTGCGCCACATTTGCAAGGACATGTGGCGAGCAAGTGAATGAAAAGTGGATGTGGTAATCCTAAGCGACACTTGTGGGATTATATATTCATAGCGGGAAAGCCTGCGTTAGTAGTCTTGACTAAAGGTTATCAACTCGGGTCTAAGCTCATAGCGTGTCCGAGGTTACGTCGTCAGTGGTTCAGCTTCGTTCAACGCCAGCGCTCTCATTGACAGCTGAGAAGAAAGTAAACACCGGTCATCACATGATTACAGTAAGGATGACTTACAATGAAAACGCAGGCACATCCACTTGGGCGTTTGCCGACGAAGTGCGGTTACTACATCTTCAAGGGAGGTGATGACCGACACCCCTGCGAGGCTAACATCATGCCAAGGCCCTTCAGGCCACGCGGGTCTGATTTCACACTAAGCCAACCTGTGAGCCCCTATTCCCATCCGCTCAGAAACATAGCGTGGCTGAATCTGGGCAGAAGCCAGCGGGGGCTCAAAATGTTCTTCATACTGTTGTTATCACGAAGGTGCGCGACTACGCGATCAATCAAAAGAAGAAGTTGTCGCAGGGCAATAGTGTGGCAGGCGATGCACTGTTCCCGCGGGCACTTCTGGCTGACTGGCTTTGGCACGACACTGGCCATCTGAGCTGGTATGTATGGTCCCGGAAACATGATCTGAATAACTTCTTATCTCCACTATATGTTTCGACATGAAGTGGTCTGGCTTGACAGCCACTCCTTTTCCCCATACGCATATTATGACAAAGTTGATATCAAGAACTGATATGTCGCTGGTGCCCTGGTCCTGAGTAGGTCTCAATGACCTCGATAAGAAATCCTTGTGACTTCTGTGTATTTGGATATGTGGCTTGGTTTTTGTTTCTCCTCAGCTGCGACAGAGCTGGAACATTCATTGCGGGCCATTAGCGCATTCTGGCATAGCCAGCTAGTGACTCAGACAACTAGACCACTAGATGAATCCGGGGTAAAGATATTGACACTTAGTAGGATGGAGTTACGATAGAAGTTGCAGACCAACGCAGAGTGAGACAACGTTAAAGGAGGCAATTGAATCCTTTTGTGGCGACGTCCCGAGCCATCTGAGCTTCCGAGGCTGCGGTGAACCGTGCTCCCCAGTCAAGAAGAATAATTGAGCTAATGATGTTTATGTTCAGGACTAGTGTAACCAACGGTTAAGCGGCCCACACGGTTAGGCGGCCCAGCTGGTAATACTATACAAAAGACCCTTTTGAAACACAAGAGATCTCAACCGCTATAAGACTAGAAGACTCAATATCGTATAAATAGATTATAAATTACATGAATAACTATCTAATACTTCTTACAAACCTATAATCCTATATAAATAATAATAATAGTATCTTATCATATTACAAATTCTGTAATTGATCTGTAATTTTGGATAAAGAAAAATCACATCTTATTTATGCTGCTGTAGATATCTAATATGTAAAACTAGAACTGATTAAATTCAGTACTGGTTGAGATATAAATTTAGAAAGGTATTTTTTATATAGGATAACCAGATGGGCCGCCTAACTGTGTGGGCCGCTTAACCGTGGGTTACGTTACCGGGACACTCTCCTCATTATTATATAAATAGAAATGTGGGATGGGACCACGTGTGTAACTGTGTCAGCTCTTCGAAATAACTTACCCGTGATCATCACGCTTCCCTGTGGGAATGCCGCGAACGATACGGCGACCACCCAACTGAAGGAATACAAAACGCGTACCTGCAGCTGTCTGTCCAATTTACCCATATCTGTGAGCATTACAACTTTCAGAATGCCTGATATGTGTTGCTCGGACGATGCGTTGTACTCATCGGGTGGGAAGGGCTCCATGCGGTATTTATTTCTTCATGGAGGTCATTCCCAACTACCCCCTCCTGACAATTTCTCGGTGGAGGCGAAATTGCTAGTACAAAATACTCATGGAGAGATGTAAGCCAAGCATATCGTATCCCGACAATGCGCTTATCTTAGATGACGCGCCCCTGTCGGCCTGGATACTGACTTCTTACTAGCATTTTCGACGACAGTCCAGATCAACCCACCTCACAGTACCAGTTCATTAATCGCACCTTGAAATCCGTCAATGGCGAGGAAGTTACGTACATACCAAAGCAGCTCTTTGTAGAAAAGATGCTGATGAATGTTTCTATCCCTACATTACTATTCGCCGAAATTCCACGGTAGGCTTTCCCCCCCACCTTGACATCTCCGTCGAAACGAGAATAAAACTGATCAAATACAGTGACCATGCAGATACCCCAAGCAGCGAGAATGTATCGTACGTGTATGTGTACCTAATTCTTTTTCTCCTCTATCTAAGTTCTGCCTGCTGTCAAAATTTACCATGGTTTCTCCTCTCTAATGTCCCGCTTCAGCACCCTACTAATCCTCGGCCGAACCGGTGTGGAGCAAGCCTCCTTCCAGGACTATGAATATCTCAAATCCATGCTTCAACTATTCGTTCCTCGATTTGGACGGGCCATATCGCGCATTAGCGACGCATACCTTCCCGGAGATGCACTGAATCTGTCGCATGAGGTTGCCAGCTACATGATGGTCCCGTCGGGAGATACCAATAATCTTCGCACCTTTCTTGCCATGTATGCAAAGCGCTACATGCTCAAGTCATCTAGCGAAAGAGAGGTATTGGAACGGTGTTTGTTGCATATGCTAAAGATGCCGTTTGAGTTGAGCTCGGCAATACGGTATGGTCTTATTTTGTATTGAGCTTGTTACTTCGGGTTGTGGGCGGCGCTGGTCTAGTCTCCCGGTACACCGGCAGAGATTCGAACGCGGATTCTGCATATGTACTGTGTGGTATCTTTTGCATCTTGGGTAGGTTTGGCCAAGTACGAGTCAAAACTGCCAAGGCGACGACCCTTCAGGTCGCAAACACTTGTTGAACGTGGACGGAAAAAGGACAATTATTACTTCTACACCGATTGCTGCCATAGCATACATGTGACGAGTGGATATAGATTCCGATGATTCCGTCCTCTTATATACCTAGATTGAAGCTCAGTCAATGCCATGGGAAGCTGTAAGTCTCACGTCCTCCGTCTTCTAGTCCAACCCGTTCTGTACTCAGCCTGACGTAGACGTGGAAACACATGAGCTTCGGTGTTGAACACCACGTCAGTCAATGGGAGAAAATCACTTGGTGAGAAGAGGAGATAGAGGTATTTCAAGGTTTCCGCCTGGAAGGTGTCAGCTTCTGATGCGCATATCGTATACCTCGCTTAACATACCAGCCAAAAACTCTCCATATTATCGCGTCTTTTCGGAGGAACTATCGTGACATCACTAAGAGATGTATAACCTTCCCCATCCTTTACCCGCGTGTGCTTTTGGAATGCCTTGAAGATCTCCCATCCCCATTGTCGATATATCGGATCTTTCGTGACACGATACATTAGAAAGAGGCTTTCGACGGTCTCTGGGCGTTGCAAGTTATCGGCATCTATTAGTCGGATGTTGATATCCTTAATCCAGGAGTTCATGTCGTCTCTGCTTGGGGGCCGAGACGCATTTGAATTGGAAAATGGCTCAAGGTCGGAATCTTCTGTCTCGAACCATACAATTTCCGGTGCTAGCCCCGTCTCTGTGACGGCGTATTGCGCCCAGCATGTCTTCGTTAGCTCCCTTGCGAGACGCATCTGCTCCTCTTTTTGAGCATTCCAGTGTTCAGTTCTGCGGGCCTCGGCTTCAGTCAATCCTTCCGTAGCCCCGATTGCGATTGATCCTGGTAGAAAGCAGACGAGATGGTCCATCTTCGGGGAAAGACGACCACCAATGCCGCTTGGAAGCTCTGCTATGTATTGGAGGTTGGAGTGCTTGGTGGAAGTAAGAAGATGCTTCTGAATCCCGGTGAGTGCCTCTTCCCACATTTCTCCGTAGATGGATTCGTTGGTCTGCAGGTATTGCTTAACCAAGTATTCTGTGTCTATATGAGCCTGTATTCAACGTGTGGAATGGTCATGCGGACTTACCATAGTACGAATCGCCACGACTTCCGAGCCGGATGGTCTTGTGCCGGAACCTCCCAGTATCCGGATTCACAAATATGGGGACAAGTCCATCTTTCACGCCGTGACTATCGAGTACCTCCATCACCCTTTCAGCTTTATTCCAATACACATCATCCCCTGTTAGATGGGATAGGTACTTCATCTCCAACTGCACGGTGGCTGCCTCAGCAGTAGATGAGGCCCCGCCATCAGCATGCGAGCGGATCCCTTCTCGTTTTGCTAGGTTGATGCTAGCATAAGGGATGCCCGATCCCGAGTTATATGCTGCGAGCAGTCGGTCTGATAAGTCGACTGCTTTGGACAGGTAAACGAAATCGCGCCCGGAGGAAGCATCTGGAAGCTGAGTGGATAGGTAATGAGCAGACAGCAGGCCCCCAAGCATACGTATTGTGGTCTCGAATGTATTCACGTCCTGGTCTTGATCATAGGTTAAATTCTTATCTAGCCATTGTCGAGCATCCGATAAACGAGTTGTAAGATTCATGATCATGAGCGTATCCAGGCTGTCCACGATTATCCATCCGAGGCCATTGGGGCTCATCTGAGAGCCCATTTTTGACAATGGATGGAATCGGTCTTGTCCTGCTCGAAAGTTGAATTTTCTATCATTCAAATTTGATGCAATGCCGTTCGTCACTCACCCCAGGCATACTGTGCATATGCATCCCAGCTAGTAGTGAAGGCTGTTCGAACCTCCTCTCTATGGATTTCCCAGTAGGTGTCGTTGTGAACTGAAGGAGATGGTCCTAGAAGCGTATCTAGGCTTAAGAAGTGGAAATACCAGCCCACGATTAATGCCAATATTCCAACTAGAGATGCGGAGGCTTTCGAAGGGGATGGGAACAAATAGCGCCAAGTGCCAGCGTCCGGGGTTGTTGTATACGGTCGGCGCTTATTCCCTCGACTATCTGTGTCCCTACAAGCCATGGAATCAGTGGTGGGTATGGAAGTCACAGGTCGACAACTGATCGGAAACTATGCCAGGTGTGTTGTTTAACAACACTTCTTGAAAGAAGAAAGCTTACCCAGATCCCATGCACGGATCAGGGAAAATGCGGCGCATACATGGACGTGCTGGCGGCTACAGGATGGCTCCAATTTGCGAGCAGCACCCGCCATCCCCACTCCTAGCATATCTAACAGCTCGGACATGCTCACAGCTCCCCCATTGGCTATGACAATGGAGTCGGCGGGGGTAATACTACTATCCGTTAGCAGCAACGCTAGACTGACGCCGCTGAATGTGATTGCTACAGGTCACCATCTCATAGCTCCAACGGCTGAAAAGGCATAGTGGTGCATGCCTTCTTTGTGGCTATGGCGCTTAGCGATTGGCAATCAGAATTGAGTACCCCTCCCAATGTCGATAGGGTTAGTAGCTGCATCGTTAGGCATATTTGGTGTAAATATGGATCCAGGACGCTCCCGGAAAGGTGGTGGGCGCTTAAAACAGTGTCTATATGAGGCTGGCGCCCCGACATTTGCTACTGGGTCTTCTGCGAGGACTTTAGGGATCTGAAACTTGCCATCGGTAGATTGCGGCTGCCGTGACATTCCTCCCCCTCACAACAGTGCGATCAAATTCAAGCGCGCTCTGTCTGCATGAGCAGGTCGTCAAACGAATTGAGAAAGACCTTCCGACGCGAAAATACGGGTATCGAAACGAAAAAATCACCATAAATCGCCAGAATGAGTGTCAGCATGGACACGACAGAGTCCAATTATCCTCCCGAAACGGATAGTAGTGGTACTGTCACATCCTACATGCCACTCACCTCAGTATGGACGGCTTCCTCGGGATGTGAAAGCAAGTTTCGCCTTGATGGACCTAGTCTTATGGCCTGGGACCCTGGATATATGCTTGACATAGATACCAATGCTCGATGTTGCCCGCCTCAGATGGTGACTTGGTGGGAACAAGCCCTACTCGGTGTCGGAGGTCAATATCACACAGAGATGGAGATTGGGCCGTTCACTGGACCGGAATCCTGGCCAACGGTCGCATCATCAATAAAGAATGAATACAGCACGCTATGGATGTGTTGCCCATCGTAAGTGCACACTCCATCTACAAGGATTTACATCCCATTCTACAAACAACATACTAACCATACACAAACAGAGGTTACTTCCTATCTCAGGGAACAGTCGGACAGGTAACTGGAAGGTGCATGTCAAGCGTTTATTCCGGGCAGACTTTGACATACGGATCAACGCCATTAAGTGACCATACAGCATGGGCAATGGCAACAACGACATTGACAACGGATTCGACCGTTGGGGCAATCGATATAGTTGGCTGGGAGATAAAGTATCCCGTCACGGCCACAGCAACAGCCACGTCTACGTCAACGGCGACCGCGTCCACCACCTCATCCACCTTAATTTCGGTTCCATCAACAGCAGAGGACAATACTTCAACTTCTGGGAATACCCTGAGCACTGGTGCGAAAGCTGGAATTGGCATTGGTGTTGGGGTGGGTGCAGTGGGCATAATCGCTCTGATCCTGGCTTTATTCCTTTTTAACCAGCGGAAACGACTCGCCATAAACAGTCAGCAGCCGGTCGCTGCATACGCATACTATCCGCCATTTGCAAGGAATGCGAAGCCCGCTGAGCTACCAGGGTATAGGGGTATGCCTGGTGATGCATGGGCTTCCTCACCTGTGGAAATGGGCGAGAGGTGAATATAATAAAGTTCTACTTGAATTCGCACATTCTTCTCTCTTTCTATATTTGTACATATTTATCACCTATTTTTTTTGGGTAGCACGATAATAGAGCCTACAGAGTATATTTATATTCACGGAAGAATACCATTATTTGTGCGACTACACACAGCTCCTAATCAAGTCTGTGCCAAGGGCTGGAAATGGCCACTTTCCCCGACCACATGAAGCGTACTAAGAATATCATCTCAAAAAGAACAAGGGAGACGACCAGATCTTTCCACTGGCTGGTCAGCGCACACAGCCCAGAATCAAGATGAAACACAGCCCTGTCATGGTTCATTATCACGGAGAAATGAACGTTGGGTCCAGGACCGCACTAATGGCTGCATTAGGCCGTCGCAACTATCCAGAAACTAGACTACGCTCATAACAGACTAACAAGCGCCGCCAACTTTAGTACACCACCTACACCCTACACAGTAACAATTATCACACCACCCATACACCATTTATTTAGCCGTGTACCGTGGTCTATGCGCTTAATGGCCAGGGCAACTGGCCCCGGGGTCAACGGTACCTTGCACGTGCAGCATTAGTTCTTGCTTAGGGACACACACCAGTTAACTACCTGCCTCATAGAGTTAGTCGGGGGAATAAGTTGGACCAGCAACTCATTAAATCATGATATCGGTCAATGTGATACTTTCACACCTACAAGTCCATCGTCAAGCATTCTTATAAATGAAATTTGAACATGTTCATGTACCTCCGAATAACAGACGCATCATGAATCCGCCCGAATCCCACGTGGATCCCGGCCCGTCCTGGAGCTAAGCTAAACTCAAGCGAATCCTTAACAGGAGAATGGAGAGCACTGGGTTACGATCACGGACCAACTAGGCCCCGAGCAGTTCCGGGGAGGGAAGCTATTCCGAGCTGCCAGTTTAGCGCGCGGAAGTCACTTGCTCCTCTTCTTCCTTCGCACTCGGACGATCGCCTCGACATGATCCTGCGATTATATTCAGATTCTTCATAAAACTGTCAGCTCTTGTCATCTTTCATGCATGTGCATGATCCTGCGAATGGTAAGGCTGACATATTCCCTTTTTTGCTTTTCTCTCCTGTGGTCAGGCGCCCTCGGCGATCTTCCGGTTGCATTTCGGTCAGCAAAGGCACGAGGTGTTATCGTTATATTAGGATGGGACCCTTAGTCTAATTAATGGGTGGCACTAAAAACAAGCGGTGCTATCACACTGCCTCCGCGCTACGTCGAAAAATCTCATTCGGCGTTACAAGATCCCTACATCATACATCATAATGGACCCCTGCACGGTCTTCCCGGCTGACTTGATAGGCCTCTAATATTCGTGCACCCCTCCGTTCGGCCAGAATCATTCGGCTCAGCCGCTGTTTAGTGCTTGGTCTAGTCACTATCCGAGCAGGCCGGATCCCCTCCCTAAGCAATCTCTAACCCCACAAGGGCATCCGCAGCCCATTGTTCTCTGTCAATCAACAGATGGAGGCGAGCTGCGCGCAGCCAACATCCTGCAGATTCTTACCACATTCGACAATGGCCATAGGTTAGCTGCAGGACCGGCGCCGTCATCCAGCGATCAATCAATGGCCAGGACCCCAAATACCCATGCTATCCGCTGGGGTTGTAATGACTACCCTGCTACCTTTCAGGGTAGGCTGTGAATTGGTTTAGTTATATGGGTGCCCTCTCCGCCCAAAACTGCGCACCATGCTTTCACCCTTTTATTGCGATCTCGCCCACCAGGAATGGAATCAGAATGAAAGAGCCCCCCATGCACCGTGCATACTTCACGATGGGCCGGAGCCAGCGATTCTGGCTCAGGTCGTTATCTAATGTGGTGATGGCTTTCATGGTCGTTGTTGGCCTAATGAAGATGTTCTCCCAATTCCGTGAGTCTACTTCATTCCAAGTTACGTTGTAACTTGTATAAGACTGACCTTCCCAGAAAGCCACCACGAGGCGCAACCATCAGATTCTCAACCTATAATCCGAAAGGTCACTATGGTCTATGGTAACAGAACCTCTTATTATCGAGGCTTAAAGACCCATGAGGATCATTCACTCAAATTCGGATATCCCATGACCGTGCTGCGCAAACCCATCCTTGGGGGATACTGGAGTAAACCTGCCATTCTCTTATCAGCTCTCGTAGAGGAAATGGAAAAGCCAGAGGAAGATCAGGCAGAATGGTTATTGTGAGTTTACCAAACAAGCATGCGAGGAGATCAGTACCGTGAACTAACCAAAGGTCCCCAACGAACAGTTGGTTTGATGGAGACACTATCCTTATGAACCCCAACATTCCCCTCGAGATCTTCCTCCCACCTCCTCAATTCGACGATACTCATCTCCTCATGACCAGCGACTGGAACGGCATGAACAACGGAGTTTTCTTTATCCGCGTCAATCAGTGGGCCATCGAATTGCTTTCTGCTACACTTGCCTACCCAACATCACATCCCGAGGTTAGCCTATTATTTGCAGACCAGTCCGCCATGGATAATGTTATCCTTAAGCACGAATACTTCCGTCGTTCTATCGTATTTTACCCTTTGCGATGGTTCAATGCCTACCCGCGAAACGCGGATGCTGTTGACCTCAACCCCGATCGCCCCGTGGACTCGCAAGTACATCATGGAGATCTCCTGGTTCATTTCCCCGGAGCACCGCCAGATCGGTTCGACGAGATCATGGACCCCTACCTCAAGGTAGCCGAAGCGCATACCCCGGAATGGGAATTGCCTCTTCAGAAGACGGGATATATGAAAGAAATAACGGACTTTTGGCGGGACAGACATGAGTTGTTATTTGGGGATACACCTGAGTCGTCTGACAACCTAGCTTGATCGGGCTGGTCCCAGGGGTTCAAGTTTTCTGTATACAAGATGACACGTTTGGCTTCTTGTCGCAAACATTGCCCATCGAGTGCCGGCACTTTTATGAGAGCGACAATGTTTTGTGACAGCATATACTATGATGTACGACTAATTCACCATTCCTGAGGTGATTATCGTTGCTTTTGCTCTAACAAACCCCATGATACCATATCTCAATGCAGCCTTCTTGATTAACTCATGAACAATGCAACCCACCAACAATAACCCAACCACGTAGACCAAATGACCTACTCCCAGCGCGTGCTCATAACCACAGTGCGTGGAGCAATGTGTACATCTCCCCACCCAAAAGCGGCTCCTTTCAGCCGGAGCCGCTGATCACAATGCTTAGTTGGTTGGTCTGGCCGTGCCACACACACCACGGCGCTTACACAACATATCCTGTTGGTCAGGGTATCTTAATGGGCATAATCAGGTATAAAGAATATCATTTGAATCTAATTGCATTTCAATGCCTTGTGTGTGCCTGAGTATGGTTTCATAGCACATGATTATATTGCAGATTCCGACATGGGCTGTGCTTGCATCATTCGTCTTTATGTGAGTCTTGCCCAGGAATGCCATGTTTTACTTAGTACCCTAGTAGTATCATTTTCTTCTCAGCCAAACTTATACTAGTAAAGCCGAAGAGTCCAGACACACGCACACACACACACACACATATACCATTATGATAGACTTGCTCACCAACAGTCGGTAACGCAGCCATTAGAGCCATGAGTACTAAGTAGAAATGCTTCCCTTCGAAAACCTGCAGCAACTATTTACTAGTAGTACTAGTAAAGTATCCCGCCCGGAGGGACGCCAAACCACTAACGTAAGCCCGTATTCGATCTTTCTCCATTCCGAAAAAAAAAAAAAAAAAAAAAAAAAAAAGGATATTCGGCTCATAGCTAATCTCAGGTATTACATGATCCTTAACAAATAGCAGGCACTACGTATGTAGTTTTCAATTCTAACTAGTAGTCAGATGCCGAATGGGTGTCGGTGCATGATTGGCTCTCTACTTCATACCCCACAGTTCAAGTTCTATGAGTGGATGGGTGGGTGGGTGAAAGAATCCTTTGCGGGGATAAGCTTTCTCATGTATATTGCCGGATTGGGCCTGGGATTTACTTGTCTATACGAGGTTCGGGAGGAGAAGGTTCAAGGGATGGTTTGTCGAGGGGTAATGTGATGCACTTGAGAGAGGTAGATAGTGATACTAGACGTAATAAGGGATTGTAGATACAGTTTCTGTATCTGGCTCAATAGGCTATATAAGGTCGAGTATATCCATATTTTTCGAGACAGAATCATCATCCCTTAGTTGTCTTTGTTCAATTTTATTCATCTGAAGTTCCATCTCTTGGCCACAATGATCGCTCCTGCTACCTCCATCGATAGGAAGGCTTCCTTTGCACGCTTCAATGCCACCAGTACCTCTACTGATGTCCTCGTCGAGGCAATCCGTCGAGACGGGGGCGTGATTGTAGAGGGCCTAATCACACGCGATGCAGCCGAACAGATCAAACAAGATCTCAAGCCCCACTTCGATAAAGATATACCAGACAAGTATGGCTTGTTCCCTCCAACCACCCAGCGTGCTACCAGTTTGCTAGGCATCTCAGATGCATGCGTCGACTTGGCTTGCAATCCAACTTATATCAGCGTTGCCAATGCACTTGTCTCATCCAGCTATTCATTCTGGAGGGGCGATCATAAGGTGAGCGTTTCTGGAAAGCCGATCATCTCTAGTACGGCTGGGTTCCGGGTGACACCAGGAAGTAAGCAGCAGGTGCTTCATCGGGATGATAAGTATGTCAGCAGGGACCTATGTCAGGCTGTTAGGCTGACATGATAGCAGTGACTATCATCCACATGACGCTCAACTGCCTGTAATGATTGGTTGTGTGACCGCATTGACGAAGACAGCCAAGGAGAACGGCGCGACCGTTGCAATTCCAGGATCACATCTCTGGGGCCCGGAGCGGCAACCATTCGATGAGGAGACAGTCCCTGCGGAACTGGAACCCGGTGATGCGTTTATATTCTTGGGGAATCTGTATCATGCTGGCGGTGCGAATGTCACTGAGTATGTTCCTCCTTTCTTCAATTTCTTTGCCGCACTTTGATGACCATTCTGGCGCTTAGAAACGATTGCCGCGAAACGGTGGGAATCTTCCTCTGCAAGCCGACGCTACGTCCGGCCGAGAACCAGTTCTTGGTCGTTCCTTTGGAACGAGTTAAAAGGATGAAGCCCCAAGCCCAGAGACTTCTAGGGTATGGGGTGTGCGAGCCCGGTGTTGGCTTCATGCATTATCAGGATCCGATGAGGGTGTTGTTCGGCGTTGAGGATGAAGAAACTGTTGATATGTGATGGCGTGACATATCAGCTGCATGGAACCACCCGCAGATGATATTCGATAGTGTGTTAGATACGGAGTTTTCTCCGAGCTCATCCATATCAGAACACAAGAAGGTGACCGAGCTGTTGTTTGGAATCTCGACCATACTGTATCCACTTCCCGGTGCCATGATGCTTTGAGCTTGACCAGAATGCACGCAGAAAGTCCAGTGCCCTATGGTTGCACCACAACCCAGTCGTCACAAGTAGCTTTAGCAGAACCTGTTCAACTATTCGTTGCTTATCCTCATCTCCCCAACACTCTGTGCCAGCAATGAACAGAGGGAAGAAGAGGTCCTGTGAGAATGCATCACCGGAAGCCAAGACAACCTTTTGAATTCTATCGAGCAGTATGGGTACGGTAGAGGAGACGGTTTTCATCATTGCGGTTGGAGATGCAAAAGCCTGATGAAGGTAGATAAGCGTCGCGTAATAATGTGTGTCTATGAGAGCTTCAAAGCCTTCTCGCGTAGTCTTCCCCTGGGACAAGAGACATGTGATATCCGACAGACTCATTTGTGTGGAGGCCTGCTCTAGCTTTGCTTGCCAGATGTTGAAGTTGACATCAGGTGGCTGTCGGCCTTCGATGAGATACCCATAATGATGTCTTTCCATGGCAGTAATGTCATTGATCAGGTCTGTAAATGTCCAAGGCTGGAACTCGATTGCTGTAGTCGCTACTTTACTGCTGCCTGAGAAGGAGAAAACATTATTGAATACCTCAACGTCCCTGATCTCTTTGATCGCAAATTGTGTCATGGGATCGAGAGTCTCGTTGCGAGCGCACACTCCATACCTGCTTACGATGGCACGACAAGCATGTAGATGAGTAGTCCAGTCAGTCGAATCGCGAGTCACCAATTCCGCATGGCAAAGTGTAATCGCAGCAATGAGAATTCTAGTCAGACATAGCTGGTCAGGGGGCTTCACGGCATGACAGTCTAGTTGTCGCTGGATCTCTTGGTTTAGGCTGCGTAAGGCAATATCTCTTAGGCTAAGATTGACCTGTTTCATACGTAATGCAATGGTACCAGTAGATGTGGCTGCTAAGTGAGCGGCAGCGAGATTGAGTATAGACAAGCGGACACTTATAGACCCTTGCGCCAGAGGCAGCACGATCTTTCTCCAAGGATTCTTGTGACTGTCGATCCACGAGAATATGCTTACAACATGGCGGCTAAAGTGATTGATCAGTCGTTCACCCAGGACCGTCGATGACTGGCGGCGACCGAGACCATCATTTGTCAGAGGGTGAGGGATCGGCGGACTGGCCTCCACAACGAATGTATGGAGAATAGAAGTACCATGCTTGATGATGTAGCCTTCCGTTTCTCGATCTTGCGGACTGAATCCAGGTCGAGATAAAGACTGGTTCCCTCGACGTGCCATGGCATGGTTCCAATTCAATTGAACTGCGTCGAACCCAGGACAACCGAGCCCGCGAATAGTGCACTTACGGCACTGTGGAATAGTCCGATCACATTTTATGCGTCTTTTTGTGCATAAACGGCAGTCTGAAGCGTCAGCAGGGTTTGCAATGAGTTGTGATCGATCTCCGTACCTCGGGTTGCAATTTTCCGATCGGCAGGGAGAAAGTCATTCCGTACATTCTTCATCGTGCGAGCCGGTTGGGGAGTATACCCCGGCGACAAGCATATGAAGAACTAATATTAAGATTAGCTGGTACTTGGAGGCCTTAGGAGCGACTTGTGTCGTGGCATGGAACTGCAAGATGGATTCCTATCGTTGCCATGTTCGGGGATGGATGAGTGGATAACAAATTGTTAGCATCAAACGGATGGTTATCGCTGAGTGGGTCACATGATCTTCCGCATTCAGGACAGCGGGCGTTATTTCCTTCTACGACAGCATTTCTATGAACTCAACGAGCTCAAATGTTCGATTTGAGAGTATCCAGGATCGGGTTTCAATCCCCGTTATTACAATTATGGGCCAACCTGTGAGGTTCGAAAACTGCATGATATTACTCTCTTTTGCCTATTCCGGTATGTCCCGGCGAGGCTGCGGCCAAGGCCGCCAACAGCCGTTTACCGTTTTAGGGAAGTGTCGGCGGCTGTACATACAGTTGTAAGGTGACCAGCTTCTGTATACTGAACACCAAAAGGCATAAATAGAGCTCATGATTCCCAGAATGCACTTTGAACTTCACTGAAAAATATACTAGAGGAAACAACTTCTCAAGTACTCGATCATCACAATAAACGTAATCATGAGTTCCATCCAGATTGCAGTTGTTGGCCTTGGCCGGATGGTACGCATCCTTTGCATTCAGAGTCTCGTACCTCAATGCTAATATACATCCAGGGAAAGCGCCATGTGCATACATTGCTCTACCGGGTTCCACGGGCGAAAGTGGTGGCTGTCTGCAGCACTGATGCTAGCGAGATTGAATGGGCCACGAGCAACCAGGAGTATAGAGATTTCGGCATCACTGTGTATGAAAACTACGACAACATGCTGGCTCACCCCGGACTTCAGGCAGTCTGGATCTCGAGCAGCACTGATGTGCATGCAAGCCAATCCCTGGCTGCTATCAACAAAGACCTGCATGTCCTTTGCGAAAAGCCATTGAGTACGGACTTGGCAGAGGTATGCTACTGTGCCGTAACTGATCAAACCACGCTGACACACTTCGACACTAGGCCCAGTCAGTGGTTGATGCAGCAAGAGTCAAGCCTTCGCTCAAAGTGATGGCTGGTTTCTCGCGCAGATTCGATGCCTCCTACCGGGACGCGAGCCAGAAGATCTTCGACAAAAAGGCCATTGGATCACCATTTCTGGTACGGTCAAACACCTGCGACTTGAAGGATGAGACGGGCTTCTTCGTCCGATACGCATCTCGCAACGGTGGTATCTTCGTCGATTGTGCCATCCACGATATTGACTTGTCGCTCTGGTTCTTGGATAACCCGACGCCCAAAGCTTGTTGGGCAGCTGGCACGCTTCAGCATCACCCTGAGCTGAAGGACCTGGCAGACGTGGACAATGCAGTCGGAGTTGTTGAGTTCTGGGGTGGAAAGATCGCTTACTTCTACTGCTCGCGGACCCAGGCACATGGTCATGATGTCTGCACCGAGATCACCGGAACCGAGGGCAAGGTGATGGTCAACGTGATCCCGCGACAGAACAACGTTGTCCTTGCCGATAAACTGGGTATGCGGCACGAAGTGCAGCCGGAATACTGGGAGCGATTCGAGAATGCATTTGCTGTGGAAGCCAACGAGTTTGTGAATGCAGTGCTGAAGGACACCGAAGTTCCGCTGCCGCTAGAGCGAGGAATCATGGTGATGAAAATTGGCCAAGCTCTGCAACGGGCTCTGCTGTCTGGGGAGGTAGTCCGGTTTAACGAGAATGGCGAGCGACTGAACTGCAATGATTTACATTGATCCTGTCAAGCTCCAGAGCTCATAGAATTGTTAGTGAAATGAAACACTTATCTTGATGAAATTATGTTTGGTGGGAGAATGCAAGGAATGCGGGGATGTGGGGAACTTCCCCTCAAGGCGGCTTTGGCCCAATAGAGTAGGCCGCGCCGTCGAATTGCCGTTACCGCCAATTGCTTCACATCCAACAATGCCATCCTCACGGTCTAAACTGGCACGGACGCCTTGCTCTAACTGCCGCGGTAGGAATTAAAAGCATTACTCATCTATTGAATGTATACTAATGCCAAACTTTCAGAGAAACATGTCAGATGTAGGTCTGCTTCGGAACAACATGCCCAATGTCTGCTCAACTTGAGTACAGGTGATAAACAACAACCGACATGCACCCGATGTAAGGAGAAAGACTTGGTCTGTAGGCCAGTTCAGCGAAAGTCCGTTTTTCGTCAAGGGTCGACGGCCCGGCTTGATGGGAACTTCTCGAAAGACCAATCTTGGATGAACAGCCAGCCAAAGAAATGGAAGCTGTTCTCCGGAGACTCTTCACTCCCACAGTCCATGGATATGGCTCAGTGCCCATCACCATACCAGGCGTCAACAGTGCAATGCGACACATCAACATCCGGAGAAACAGATGGTCATGTCTGGACTCGGGATAATGGCAGTCATCGTGGCACTCACTTTGAGATTCAAAGCTCACCACCTTATGATCCGTCCCGGAATGGCTTTCACCCCGTCGTATCTGGGGATACGGCTAATGTCAACGGACGGTCTTATGTTGCACACGAGTGGGATACTGTGAATAACCCTAGTAGAAATCCCTGGTTCAATGGGATTCAACCATCATCAACAACAATTGAAACACGGAGCGCTTTCTCCACTCCCGAGCCCGCGCAGACCAGCGTCCAAGAGGCATGTCTGCTACGCCATTTCATCGAGGAAATATCACCCTGGGTAAGCCAATCGATGCCTTACGATACCTACTCAACTAAAATACCTCAGTTCGACCACTGCGATGACCGTCGACACTTCCAATTAGTCGTACCGCGCCGAGCCCAACACTGCTCCATCATCAGCAACGCTCTATTCGCAGTTTCAGCACGCCACCTATCTCGCCTCCCACAGTACGCCACACCCAATGGGATTTGCTATCGCGGACAGCTTCTTCCCAATTTAGAGAAATGTACAGCCGTGGAATACACCCTCAAATGCATCCCCGAACTCCTCAAGTTCCCCGAAATAACCGATCCTACTGAACAAGAAAACATAATGGTAGCAACGGTTATTCTCCGCCAATACGAAGAAATGGAAGAGGATATCGAGGACCACGACATGTCCATGCAAGACAGAGTGAACTTCTTAGCCATCACGCAGAGAATCATCGACGCTATGATATCCCACCGGTTGGAACAGTCTCTCGCTACGGCAGCGTATTGGATCGTTATCCGACAGGAGGTATACTATGCGCTCACGAGACAGCGTGCACCCAAGATGCGATTCAGTCCAGAGGACTGGAGAAAGGCATCTGTTGCAAACACGTTGGTAATGCTCGCTAGTGAAGTGACGAAGTGGCGCTGGGGTGACGGTACGCGTGAGGAATGGAGTTCGTTCCCTCCCTTTTCACCAACTATCCGTCCATCCATCACCTGCATCGCTAACCAATTCCTCCCAAAGACCGCCTCATGCTCCGCCACCGCAAACTCCAACACGACTACCGTCACGACCTCGCACCCCTCTTCGAAAAGAAAGCAGACCGATCCCGCGGCGAACTCTTCCCTACAATCTGGTACAGCTCCGACGAGCAAGTGACTGCAGTGCAGCACCTCGAAATAGCTAATATGATACTGACAGCCCAGAATCCATATCTATCGTACGTCTTACAACCCCTATTCATGATTCATAATCCAAAATCCAAAGTCCTAACTAACGTATCAGAAACTCCACCCGTGCCGCACACCGCAAAGCAGAAGCAGAAGTCCGATCCATTGTGCTCAGAATATGCGGTATTGCGGTGCACCACGCCCACTGTCATCCGGCGTTAGTCACTGCCGTGATAGCTATTACTCTCTACGGTGAGTATTTCACTGAGCTGGAAGAGCGCGAGGCGCTGGTTGGGATTATTGATCGGACGCGTGAGTTGCATTCGTGGCCGATGCAGAAGTGCTATGCGCGGTTGAGGCGGGGGTGGGAGGAGATGGATCATTGTGGTTCTTGAGTGGTCATTAGGAATGTGTGTCACGTTCTAAGATACTATATTCGTTACATTGTAGATAGGGTGGCACAGTATGATGTATTTAGTTGAGCATGCGCCCCCTCTTCGGTGCAATCGCCTTCACGCACGACCACGAAGTCAAATAATCCGCGCTCTGCAGAGCATCCTGCAAGACAAAATCCTGACCACTCATGATCTGCTGCTGAATGCGTTCAATATGCCCCACTGTAGACATATACTGATCCACCGTAGCGGATGGCGAGCTCGCAGCGGAACTTGACCCAGCATCCGACTTCTCATCCATTGTTCCTGCTGGCACATTGTCCGCATCCTTCTTGATATCCGCTTTCACAAACTCCAGTAGGAGGAACGACGCCCACTTCGACTCGAACAGTCCTTCGCGATGCGGCCATTGCTGTAGAACTTCGATGGCGCGTAGTCGTACCCGGATATCGTAGCATCCGAATGAGATCAGGTATAGACTGGGTAGGATGCCCACGTCAAGTGTGAATGCTGGTCGTTCCGGGTAGCGCTGTAAGAGTGCCTCGACGAGGTATAATGCCTCTTGGTACTCTGGTGTGTAGAGGTCGAGCACGACGGGGTTCTTGGCTAGGAGGCAGGTTTTCACGGATAATGTAAGGGTTCGGTGGAGGATGTAGATGATGTCGGAGCCGCGTTGCTCTTTTCGTGTGAGGGTGGGGTATGCGTGTCTGTAGAATGGGGTGAATAGTTCGGCGTAGTGGGTTAGTTGAGAGAGGAGTTGGTATTGACGTGGAAGCAGGGAGTTGTAATCTCTCGCCACGTCGGCGGGAGATAGTGGCCAGGATTGTGATGTGAAACGAAACACGCCACTGACTAGGGGCTCGATGGCTTGACGGGCTTCGATCAGGCTTGTGAAGGACTCGGAATTCTTTAGTTGCCATTGGTATTTGCCTAGTTCATTGTCCACGCAAAGGACAGGCCCGTCGACGCCGTAATATGTCGACTGAATATCTAGCTGTACGAATGCTGCTACTAAGCATTTCTCGACCGGTGATTCGGTCTCGTCTGCTAGAGGCTCCTGGACTTTGAGCTCTCGGAGGATGCGTAGGCCGCCTTGGAGGTGGTGGCATGCTCGCTCGTATTGACCTTGTAGGAGCTCTAGGAGCGAGTACAGAAGACAACAGAGCAGCATGACTTCTCGCAAGCGGGGATCGCTCGCATGCCGTCGACTCAATATCCCGAACGAGCGTGCGGACTGTTCGAGTGCAAACTTCTGCCAGATATTCTGCCGAGTCTGGCCCGGCAATGGCATTCCCGATACCTCGACGTCCTGGTGTACGGCGCTCAAGGCCACCGCAGCGTGGTAGACCGCTGGCTCGGAGTAACTGATCTGAAGAACGAGCTGTTTCCATAGTTCCGAGTCGAATAATTCCAGTAATCCTGGGATTGTGAAGTGTTGAAAGTGCGAGAAGCAGCGCCGCTCGTCGGATGTTATCGCCCAACGAAAGCCATCCGTTACTTGAGTGAGTAGGTTTTGGGGATGACGGTGCGTGTTATTTGCTGCGCGCGGGAGTCGGTGGATGTCGTAGGTGCAGGAGCGCCCGGTTGATGTGCAATTTTTACATTGGTTTGGAGTTTCATCGCACTTAATACGGCGGGCGCTGTTGCATGCGATAAAGGAATTAGCGGCCGCGGCAGTCGAGTGAGGACTGAATGGTAGTGACTTACCGACAGGTGCGACACCCATTCCGCGACCTTGTGCCGTCTGCTCTCCTCCGTTTCGTCGGTTCTGATGTAGTGGGTTTTCGAGACATGGCTGCGCGATACGATATTGCAGTTTTTCAAAGTCAGGAAATGGAAGAAGGGTTTTGAAGAGAACCTGAGACATGTGCAATGCGTGAGGGGGTCTTGGGGTTGTAGCGGCGGGACACTAGGCTGACGAACCCCAAGTTCTGGCTTGACCAATAGTGAATTTGAGACTGGAGCCATGGCGGGTTAGTGGTTGCTAGTGAGTCTTCCGGTCCTGTTAGCCTTGCAATAGGTGGGACGGAGCAGAGCAGAGCAGCACTGCCATCGCGTCGACGGCCCACAGGGGAAGGGGACCATCAGGGCAAAGCGGAAGGATTCGATCCACTGATGAGCCCCCAATAGGCAAACCGGACATCCGATTAATATGACCTAAATATGTGACAGGCAGGCAGACTCGCCTAGTGAGATTGTTTCAACCGGAGATGCAGTGAACGGAGGCTGCTCCATGCTCCGCTCCGGGCCGGAGCCCCGGAGTGGCGCCAGGCACCATTTGCGCCCCCAAGATCGTGCTGTGAAACTAGATTGAATATTTGTATTACTTCTGCACTTTCTCAGCAATGGTACCTTGCTTATTTTGTGCACAAGGCATTGCTGGTAGCTACAGCTGCTGTACTTGAAATTTGGCGAAGTGCATCATCAGCGCCTTTTTTGAATGCTCTAGCCAAGCAACAGTGAGCGAGGATACTCACAATTACATTGGACACCCTTCCCCGCAGAGCTTTCATTGGACCCTTCAATGGTGGACAGATATACTTTCATCGTAGGAAATTTGTTCGGAAAAAGAAGGGCGAACTGCCCAATGGCAACTCTATCGCAATTTCTCGTCAGTCGAACTATTATATTCGATCCGCTTGGTCAGCGGTTAGTAGCAGCTGTACAGGACACGCAATAACGAGGTTTTGTCTTCTTCACCTCTACCACATTGGGTAGAAGCTCATCGTGGGCCAGCCTGACTGAAATGCGTCACCTTCCAGGACAGCCTGCTCAAATATATCCGAATATCCACCAAACCCGGAAGCTGCGCTGCCAAATCCTTCCATGCCGGATAGCAGATTAGGAATACTATGCTCCGTTGAGATGGAAAGTTGGGGGGCGACTTCCAGGTCATTCGGCTGCGCTGCGCTGCAGTTTCCCGTATCGTTATACGGATAGTTGAAATTTGTTCTAGCACCCTGTACAATCCATGGGGGCGCTACCGTCTGGCCAAGTTCCCCCAACCCTGCTTGGTACGCCTCCCAGGCCTGGAGAATATCTCGCGACACAATCTCGGAAAGCGGATGGAATCTATGCATGTCTTCGAAGCGTACCTCGGCGTTTTCGCTCATGGCCTTCCACATCTCATGAGCGTGCTGTTGCGTAGGCCGCTTCTTCATATCTTGAATCAAATGTAGATGTGCAGGAAACGGAAAGTACATATGAATATGCCAACGGTACCGTTTGGTAAGGGGGGATTTCATCAGCTTGGTATCGGACTCGAGAACTCGCATTGCACAGGAGCTGGCGCTGTTGCGCTGCGCCTCTGAGTGCTGCGCGGGCGATAATTTTGAGTATTCTTCAAGCAGATGGTGTTTCGCAAGGAAGCCACGTATCGTCCAGATCGTGAGATAGTGAAGCGGATTGTCTGGATTGCAAAGTTGGAGATACTGCTCCTCTATCCTCCTTTCTAGATCAGTCATGCCATTACCCTTTGTGTCTCTGGTGACTGCCTTCAAGGAAGGGTTGACAAAATCTAAGTGAAAGGCGCTATGTCGCAGAAACTCTCCCAGTTCACTGCGCGCAGCTATGAACAACGCTTCGGTCGGACCTGCTTGAGCAGCGGGTAAATCCTTCATCTCCGGTTGCAAATCAATGTCGGTCACATTGCGAGGCTTGCTGCAATCCCAAGTTGGTATCAACATTGAAGTTTTGTGATCTGACATCTCGCCAATGCGGTTGTCAAACATGATCAACGACCACCATAATCTCCGGCGCATCTCGCCCTCCAGCGCACTACACCTAGAATTTGCCTTTTCGTCATGAATGCTCATCCGTTGGGCGATTCGAATAGCAACTCCAAGCATGGAAGATGAAGACCTCGGATCCGTTTCATACCTCACAGACACCTGACATGGTTAGACACAAACGACAAGGTCACTTGGCGGACTAACCAGATAGAGAAACAACGCAGTTAGGCACTCGCGATCCCCGGTGCGTAACACATTACAATTGAGCAGGGCTTGCTGACATCCAAACTGATACCCTCGCAAAAGCTCTTCCCTCGGAGACCCGAACGACGTTCGGCACTCTTCATCGTCGAGACTCATGATAGCGACGCTATACACACTGAACAGGAGTGCTTCTAGTTCCGAGCTTATACGAGTCAGATCACTAAGAGCACCAATAATACGTGCTTGCAGAGTGGGGGTATGCGTGACTTTGAGCAGCGGGTCAACATTGTCCAAGTAAATTTGCCAGAGCTTGAATATCCGGACTTGATCAGGGTGCAATGTCGACAGATCCACATTGTCTTTGCGTGATCCAAATATGAAACCCTCGTCGTTGTTCTTGTATGCCTCATCAAACATCTTGTTTATGGCATTTCCACCCAGAGTGAACTGAAAGTGAGTGAGATCATTGCCATCCTCAGTGTCATCATCGGAATCGACCTCCTCAGCATCTTGGGACTGACGTCCACTGTAAGCGTAAATTCAGCCCAACTCAGAAAATGCACATACCACTGAATTGAGAACCTTCCAATAGTTCCTATACAACAATCAGCGCGACCTCAACAAACCTCACTGCGGAAGCACAACTTAGCCGCGTATACTGGCTCAGCCTTGACAGCCACGTCCCTCTCTTCCCCCACCATAGGCTCGTCAGAACGAGCATGGTCACCAGTCTCCAGCACCCTACTGTCTTCGGCTACAGGAGCATGCAAAGGCTCAAAGGGTATATTATTCTGGCGCAGCAAGTCTTCATACCTCCGAACGCGATCCAAGAGCTCTCGTTCGGGGAACCTGCGACGCCGCGGGCGCGGGCCAAGAGTGGGCACACACTGCGCGCCGGCCCGGACGCAGTTGGCGCAGGGAAACTTGCGGTCGCATTTCACTTTGCGCTGCTGGCACAGCACGCATGCAAGCACCCGTGGGGATCTTCCAGCTACTCGTGAAGAGGTGGGCGTGGAAGCCCTTTGCTCTGGTGGTGGCATTTCGTTGATGCGTCCGTTCCTTTCCATGAAAGAAGCTTGAGGCGATCATCGGCTTCCCGGCCGCGTGGAGAACCGACTCTTATGTCAGGTGACCGATACCTCGTTTCCTGCAGATGGGTAAATGTCTACTAATTGTTATTGGATCTCAATGTTATTGGAGGGTCTTTGTTACACTGCTTGCAAATTGCATCAACTAGTGGAACTTATGTATATGTGTGTAGGGGTAGATAGTCAGCCCGATTCAGGATTAGCCACGTCTATTGGGGATTGTCCAACCACAACTTGAACTGCGGTTAGCAATATGCTTCTAAACACTCTATGCGAAAGAAAACTTTCGAAATGATGTCTCGCAAATACTTCCAGGCGCACTGACTGACACTGGCCCATCTCCCTGCTTTTGGTGACAACTCAATCCTGCTCACAGCTTCGCCCTCACTTGCGCTTCACGCGTCGTCCCCTTCAGGATGTATTTGTCCATCTGCGCAAGCCACTCATTTGGGATTGACGACCTCTCCTTAGCGGTCAGTTCCAGCCACCCCTTCTTGATCCGTTCTTCTTCCTCATGCCATCTGTCTGTCTCTTGTTTTATCCATTCAGCAGTAGGTCCAGCAACTGCTACCACATCCTCGAACGGAACAAAGTGTCCACCATTTGGTATCACTATCTCCTTGACGCGGCCATTCTTGTGCCCACCGCTACCCCCCACCCCTGTTCCAGTCCGCTGTATCTTCTCTGCACGTTGTTCTGGTCCTGCCATGATACTCTTCCCACCATAGATCCATAGTACCGATGGCCGGACGTATTTGAGTAGTCTCCATAACAAGATCGGTTCATAGCGGTAGAACGGAAGTGTTTCCGAATGACCTGTCACATCGGTCCAGAATGTGGGATCGTGTAAGTAATCCGAATGGTTGCTGCCGGGTTGCAAGCCGACGAAGTTGGGGCGTAAGCTCTGTGCAATCTCTTGATCCTTTGTGGTGGCTAGACAGACTGCGGACTCGGGGTTCTCGGTTTCGGCGGTGTTGTCTCGAAGGCCATATTTGAGCCAGAGATCAAGACATCGTGAATCCCATCCTTTGAATGCCTTTTTAAAATAGGCTTCTGCTTCAGTACGGGACTTCCATGTATCCTTCTTGATCAGGGCTGATTTCCCAAAAATTGGACCTCTTCCCGAAGCAAAATCCTTTGCTATTACTGGTTCTATAAGGATAAGGGAAGTAAAAAGCCGGGGGTGCATCAGAGTTAGACCCAATCTGGTGGACGGGATTAGTGCATTAGTATCCGTATTCATGTAATAACGGGTGTAGAGAGAAACCTACAGTTGCCCAACTCCGATGCTATGTCCAACACCAATAATAGGTTTCGGCATATCGCCCTTGAATTTATTGATCATGTAAAGCAGGTCTCGGCTGTGGTCGAACCATGATGCTATGATAGGGTTAATTTGGGGTGAATGGGCTGGTAGACATGTCGAAACGCACGCTCAAACCCTAGGTATTCCGCATTGATGGCCGCGCTCTCAGCCTGTTGGGCTGAATCTGCAATCCAGATAGAGCGAATTCGAAGTCCTTGGCGGCTTAACCTTTCATACACCTCCTCCCATAGCGGCTGATTTAGTTCCTGTGCCATTGTATTAATTTACATTTACACTTTCTGGCGTCACAAGTCTAAGTGCACTGTACTGTGCAAATATACATCCCGACTTACCTTAGGGGATCCAACAGAAGTAGCTCCAATGATGGTCACATCACCAGGTTGGGGATCTGGATTCGACTTTGGTGTGTATTGCTTGACGGCAATCTTTAGTACATCGTTGGTATTTCGAGACGCGCGGGCATACTCTCGGATATGCTGGCCATCAATAACATGTTCGGTGATATTGAACGGGGAAGGCTCCATTTTTGGCTCGAAGATTTCAGTAGAAGATTCTGCTGAATGGCCACTGACCGGAAACGTGCCATTTATATAACCCACACATCTGATATGTCCGACTAGTTCAGGCCCGACTATCACCAGATCGGCTAGTTCACTGCAGTTTGCTCGGCCATGCGAGCTGAAGCGAATGATTCAATGCCCAGAGGGTCGTCGCCTCGCGCAATACGGAGTAATTAATCGAGTCCTGGCCCGTTCTCGTCTCCACTTTGTTGTCATGATCTTCTCTCAGCTGGCACTACGACGCCATTAATCTCCGTAGGCCGCATGCGGTTATCTCGGTCCTTATCGATGTTGTCCGCAGTCTGAGGAGTCAACGTAAACCGAGGATATGGAGACACTGATTCGGCATATCTGCGCTTTGAAGCAGGCGAGCTATGCGTTGTGCGATAACTACTGCAGTGCAGATCCTTTCATCAGGATTCCAGCCAGAACTTCAGCCAGAATCCCAGCCAGCCACATAGAAAACCCACCTCAATGACTCGTTTATGTTATGATTCAGGCAGCGAAAGTTCAGCTAATTGAAGATACGTGACGAAGGCCCCACTGTTCATTGATTTCTTGGGTTAGCGGCTGAATACGTGTTGGTAGTCGCTAGTGGAAGGGCCGCGATAGGTGCCGAAGCGCCACAAGAGCGGAAGTGACTGCTTCAGTCAACAAGGGAAGCAATGATATCCGAGCCGCCCTACGAGTACAATGCCAGAGAATTTTCGCGTTGGCCGAGATTCCTGTAGCGGTGCCTGACGCTCCTGTCCTTGTTCACAGCCGCATTACCCGAGGATCGGACAATTTACTGTGGCCTGGGGTACCACACTAAGGCCTTAACATATGCCGGGCATCAATAGACACTTTTGGTCTTGTTTCCTAGGAATGTGGGGGTCTTAAGGAAATGGCAGGGAAGATGAGAGGCAGTTGGGTTAGGAAAGAATGCCTCTTCCACGGACAATGAAACCGAAAAAATAGTCTTAGAATTTCCATCAATAATTCTGATAATGGAAAGTCCGGTGTGAAGCAAGTACTGCGCTGGGCTCGCGCCTCCACGAGGAGAAAAAATTGATGAAGGGGACAGAGTTCTTCATCAACCGGATAAGATATCACTCTTAGTCCGGAACTAGAGATCGCATTAGTGATTTGGGGAGTGGGGAGAACACTCCTATTGGACAAAACGATGAACTAGTATCGTGCATCGCAGGCAAAGTCTGATCGTCACAGCTGGCTGGTACCAGGGTAATGCTGCAGGTTCATCACACCCTCGTACAAGAATTTTACCGTCTGCAACCACTGCCGGCTAGCCAATGGAGCCGTGTCACACGAGATTCAATCAGGGCTGACGGTAAAATGTTGGTAGATCTCAGCCATTAAGTTGAAGATTGTCCACCGAGATAATGGACAACGTGTAGGCTGGGATGGGGTGATTGGCTCGGGTAACACTTCCCCAAAAGCAAGCATAAAGTGATAAGCAAAGTAAGCACGAAGTAGTTAGTAGTGCTGCAGAAGCATGATTTCATTACTTGGAATGTGCAAAAGTGGGTTCTGTGTCTGTCAAATCCCGATGTAGCCCACATGTGAGCTGCATTCGATTTCTATCCCCAATGCTGCTCAGCACCAGACTGTAGCTTATACTACTAGTACTAGTGCCACATACTCGGTGATCTCTGCTCGATCACTATAGGAATAGGAGTAAGTACTAGTAGTACTTCAGTAGTAGTATGTAGCATATGGCCCATCAGATAATCGAAGAAGAATTAACAAAGTCATAACCAATTCTCTACTTAGCACTTGCTCTGATCTCATGCAGGGTCACCCGGGGAAAATCAAAATAAGATAAAAAAAAAAGAAAAGAAAAGAAAAGAAAAGAAAAAGGTTCATTCCAGCCTGATTAACAAGGAAACATTGAGATTTCTTCCTTGAACCCTTTGGTTACCTATTATGCGCAATACCAAATGTGTTGGTTGCCTTTAGCTAGCTAGTTACACCATTTCCAAAGGAAAGTGTACTGACCATCCCCGTTATCGATAAGCCGCAAAACCTCACACCCAACATTGAACCTCCCATCATCGTCACCACCACCATCAGCTTCCTCCACCATCCACACCACACCCAACAATCAACCATACAACGATAACCTACAACAAATTTACCAAATAATACCTACCGCGCTTTCACAAAATCAACTACCTACCTACCTACCTACTTAACACCTATTCCCACAATGTCAACCCCAACCCCAGACGACCAAACACCACCACCACCACCAGCCACAACAATCACCACGTCCTCACAATCCTCCTCCTCCCCGCGCCTCCCCGTCCAAACCCACCACTGCCGCTTCTGCAACCACCTTCTCCTCGCAACGACCCGCTCAATCCCATCCCTACCGCGGCGCAAAGCCCCCGCAAAAGACGGGGCGTTAATCCTTCCTCTTCCGCGCGATCACAGCATCGATGATGAACAATCGAAACAACAAAAACACTACACGATTCTCCTCTCAACCACTATCCCGGATCGCAAACATACGCTCGTGCGCAGGCAAGATGGGTTTGAGAAGAGGTTGTTCCTCCGGTGTGGACGGTGTAGAGTTGTGATGGGGTATTTTTTGGATGAGGTGCATTTTGGGAGGATGAGTTCTCAGGAAGGAGGGGATGGGGAGGGGGAGGGGGAGAAGGCCAGGGTGGTGTATCTGCTGCCTGGGGCTTTGGTGGAGACGGGGGTTATGATGCGGGATGAGGAGTTGGAGAAGGTGGTGAAGGGGTTAGATAGGGAGTGGGCGGGGTGGTTGGAGGGATAAATCTATTCATCCATCTATATGTCTCTCTGTCTTTGATACTGTGCGCATAGCATAGTCTATGGTTGTGGCGATGTGTTGGGAGGGAAGTGACAAGTCGGAGTTGTTTGTGCTATACTTTACTTGCATATACCATGTATCATTTACCATATTTATTTATTCATGTTTATCCGATGCTGAATCGCGCAATATCCCATATACAGTGCACTATAACTAAACTATGCTTAAGCCTTCAACTCCGGCACGGCTGGTAGGAGGTTCGCGTCGTAACAGAAATCATCAGGAACGTCAGGAGGGTATCGGTGTCGTGTGTCGTTTAGTTCGCCAGGATGGTGCGGACGAGGTCTGGTGCTGTTAGCTTGACCCGAAACAGAGGCATTGTGAACACAGAGTTGGTAGCTTACCGGTGTAGTTGATCTCGCCGGAGCTGGTGTCGACGGCCTTGAGCAGCTCGTCGACCTCCTCATCCGACATCTTCTCTCCGAGATTCGTCAGGACTGTAGCCATCATCAGTATCACTCTAGTCATCCTATCCTGCTTCACATACTGTAACGGAGCTGTCCCACACCGATAAACCCAGTCAAGTCCTTGTCAAACACCTGGAATCCGCGGCAGTATTCTTCGGGCTCGCCGGGGTCACGGAAGCCTCCAGGGCGGTTGAGGACCTTCAAGAACGACTCGAAGTCAACTGCGCAAAGCATGTTAGATCCGTATCAGCCATCTCAAATCAGGGCATACGTACAGTCTCCACCGACGGACTTCTCCAGATCTGCGATCTCCGCCAAAGTGGGATTCTGACCGCATGCACGCAGGAGGTCGCCCAGCGACTCGAGCGCGACCTTGCCGGTACCGCGCTTATCGAAGAGAGAGAAGGCTTCCTTGTAGTTGGTCGAGGCCTGGTCATGGTGCATATCTGGTGAGCGGGACATCTTGAAAGGGAAATCACAGGGGTAGAAATCCGAGATGAAGAGTAGAGATCAGAGATGAAATGAGGATGGAAAGAAGACAGGGAGTTGAAGAGTGCCGATGACGAACAAGCAGCCACGAGTACTAGTGAACCATGGAAACGAGCAAAGGGATTGGATGGGCCGACGAGGGGCCGGAATTCAATGGATCCAACCACACGAGCGATCCCCGAGGTTCACCACGACAGTCAACAAACAAGGGATACAGAGCACTGCTCGTTCCTGATGCCATCCGGACAATTCTTCTCCCGCTAGCGAGGGATGATGCTTTTAATTGACATTGCGAAATTGCGAGACGGCCACGTACCATGACTGTTTATTGTGTTGATTGCGGTAATTGCGTGAGTATGCGGCAGCGGGCTGCGAGGGATAGCGACAGGGGGATGTAGATGACGATCTAAACAAACGGAACGGCAATGGCAGGAGTACCACGTATGGTTTGGAATGAAGGAGGAGGGCAGAATGAGGGAACAGGGAAAGGAGAAGAGCGGGCGGGATGGAGGAGAGTCCGGCTGCACTGTTTGCCCGGTTGTTGTTGTGGTAACCGGACACCTCAGGCACGACAACCCCCCTATCGATCGGCGCTTTGTCTGATACGATGACAACATCAGCCTACACTAGTTAGTTAGTTTTTACTAGCATGGATCATGGACCATGACTGGCGTCTGTGAAGATACAAACAGTAGATACTAATATTGCAATAATACAAACATGCAACGCTAGCCAGCCCAATGGTATCCGAGTCATAACACATGCGCAAAGTATTCAGACAGCCAACAACATAAGCCACGCAGAAGAATACAGCAAATAAGGCAGCAGGTGCTTATCGAAACACAAGTACAACCATGTACAGAATAACAAAAGCCCCCCTCAGTCGCTATATACACAGAAAAGATGTAGAAATTAACAAAGGAATTTTAAGGTTGTGTAAACTTCTTGGCAATCAAGAAGCTGCACCGTTCAGCTTGTCGATACAACTGGTGAGCAGGTTGGCAGCTTCAGCCAATAACTCCCAGCGCGTGTTGGTGAACCCGTCACGGAGGACCAACAACAAGCCCAGGCAGCGGTTGCGTCCTTGCATGCCTTCCAAGTCGCTGGGCTCACGAACACTGCCCATCCGGCGCAGGTATTCCTGCATGTCCTGCCGCTGCGCAGCAGGAGTGCTCAACTTGACAGGAGACTTAAAGGGCCCTTCGAGTGCAAATCCATAGCACCAGACCACGAGAGCCGCAACATACAGCACCCACGGCCGGTTCAAGAGGTAGTCGTCACGACCCGAGTACAGTTCCCCATCCTCGTTCAGTGCTCGTCTCTCATCCAGGAGGCACTCCGATAAGAACTTTAGAGCATAGAACGTGGCGTCGCGGGCTGTAGCCTTGGTGGCCCAGACAACCATCTTTTCGCGCGCTGCCTTGTAGTCTCTGGGGGTGATAGACCGTCCCATGAGCCGATTAGCCCCAGCGAAGATCTGGCAGTCAACAATATCAACGTGAGAAGCCATGTGCGCCAGTCCATGGAGCACGTCGCGCGACTCGAAGACGTTGTCGTCGTCCAGAGGGTGTCGGGTACGGTATCCACTATGAAAAGGCCCTGACGGTGACTGACCCAACGCTTCATCAAAGTCTCGTCGCCAATTGTCAAAGGCTCGCAACAGTGCTGACCGCCATTTGTCCCGGCCTCCCAATGCCGGTGGCCCACCCAGTGAGCTCACCTGGAGATCTCGTTGGTTCATGTGCCAGCTGACGCTCAGCAAACCAGCCATGAGGATGGTTCGTCCAAAAGCATTTGTCCGGACCCGCTGTCCGTTAAGCGTCTTCTTAAGGCCGTCCAAGAACATGACAGGCTTGACACCATTAGCGTGCAGGCTCGATTGCACGCGGGCTACCTCAGAGGCGCTAGTCGCAGACCACAGCGCCTCATCGCAGGGCAATGGTAACCGAAGCTCGTGAGCCACCATCTTAGCCGAGTGCCCGAACATAGTGGCGTGGGTAGAGTCCAGAACAAAAGCCGCAAAAGCCACTCGTCTCGTGGCCTCCGCCTTGATCCAGTGAGTCCATGACTCTTCAGCCACAAAGTCTGGCGCCATTGTGGATCCAGAAGCTGACCGGGCCTGCCGGTCGTCTCGGAAGCTTGCAGGAGAGTCTAATGCAGAGCGGCCAATCAATGAGCTACCTCGCCGCATCAGTGTGAGTGTGGTGTCGTGGTGGATGTGTGCCCGCTCATGGAGCGCACGCGTGGAGTACATCTTTTCGTAGACCTCCAGCAGCAGGAGTGCTTGGAAGATCCACAGCTTAGCTGGCGGGCGAAAGTCTGCATCCATGAAAAGCTCTGTTCGCAGATGCCAGGCGATAAAGTTCGCCAGCTCCGCTGCTGCCTCAGTTACTTCCGACCCGTGGATTCCATCCAGCGTGGATGCGCCAATGGCCATCACTGCGAGCAGAAGAAGATTAGGCGCTTTGTCTGCCTCGAAGGTCGGACGATGTAGAATGGGCAACTGAGAGTGGAAGTGGTACCAATACGAGCCGATGTACATCTGCATCATGCGTAGACTCAGCACATGGTCGTCGTCGTCAATGTCGCCGTCCATTAGAGCATCCTTGCGCTTAGCAGACACTGCGTAGAAGGCCTCATTGAACCTCGAGCTCATGAGGGCCAGAAGTTCTTGTCTCTTCTCCTCTGACATGATGGCGCGCGGCGATCCCGGGTCCAGAATGCTTGTAACACTCATAGGATGATGCGGAATCACACCACTGAGAAAGCTGCCATAGGCAGGATCACTCATGAAGAACTGGTTCTGTAGTTGGACAGCATCCAAGTAATTTGGCACCACGTTGGTTGGGGCAGGATACCCCATGGACGGAGAGCCTGTCACGGGATCGTTGAACAGCCACGCTGTGAAATCATCTGCCATGGCGAAGGGTGAACGGTTATGGGCTTCGCCGCCAAACACCGGGTAGACACAAGAAGCCAGCGCGTCGAAGCCGGCATCTCCCACTGATGGACCGGATGTCATCATCTCTGACATCGACTCTAGTGTTCCGTTGTCCAGAGCCGTCGAAGCCGACGTCGCTGGAGCCATCGATATATCTGTGTATCCCCCGGGAGGGAGTTGTAGGCCTGAATAGGTGGTGGGATGAGCCAACGAAGGGCCGTCGATATCGTGTGTTATGGAGGTTGTTTCGGGGACGGAGTGATGAGACCGAGCCTCGTGGCTCAAGTCGCCCGAATTGGGCGAAGATTTGCCGGCAGAGTGACTGCCGAGCGCAGTATGAGGCACCGCCTGGATCTCCGGAGGACTAAACGTTGTTGTGCTTGACGGTCCTGGGGGAGAGCTGAGGGTATGATTACTGGAACTGTTCGATCGGGAAAACGTAGGGTCAGACAGGTCCACCGCATGCTGGGAGACCAGAGTCTGATAATTGAACCCCTGGCCCATGCCCACAGATCCCGAGGGCGATGGCATGTGTACGTGCTGATTCGATGCACTCATCGCAGGCACTGTCATTGTAGGACCCTCCGAGGGGGCTTGCACGGGCGAGTAATTGGAGGGTAGCGGAATGAGTGTAGGCGCGTGGTTCGCATTCACCTGTGACATGACTTGAGGGACTTGCGGCTTTTTCGGGTTGCTGCCGGTTGCTGCCGTCTGCGCAAAGTGATCACGCTTCTGTAGCTGCGATCCCTGGGTGGTGTGGCGTTCTCTATGACGGATACATAGGTCTTGTCGCACGAAGGAGCGGTAGCAATCGGGAAAATCGCATCGATAAATCTGCTTGGGGGTATCTAGACCGACAGCCAGTTGAGTTAGTACTTGCTCACAAGCTCTTGGAAGGATTGCATGCGTACGGTTCAGTTGGTGGCGGTACAAATGCTCCGCTCGCGAGTAACTCTTGCCGCACCCCTCAAACGTGCATTCAAACTTGCGATCCGTCTGAACCTTTCGAGTTCTTTTCCTCTTGCGTGGGGGTCCATTAAGAGCCGCATGGAACGCATCAGCTTCCGTCATCATGTCGATCTCTGTGCTCGATGTATGATCGCGTTTCGGCCCCGAACCCAGCGGGGTCATTGCAGCGAGAGCCATGGTCATCTTGGCCGGAAGATGGAGGCAATAATCATTAATTGTTTCAAAACCTTGTGTTTTTCTTTCCTTGATACCACGAGTGGGATTGTTGCGTGCGCCTTAGCCGACACCCCGAAGATCACCCGCAAAGATGTTGCTTGGAAGAGCAACGTTCATCAGACCTGAGATGGACTGCTTCTCATCGGCAGACGGATGCCGGTCCGGAGGGCTCAGAACAAAACGTGAGCCCGATTGTATACTGGCATAAGGCAAAAAGGAAGCGGGCAGGATGTTGTCTCGTAAACGGTGGACGGTCGCCGCTTTCTGGGCCGATTTGTGACGCACGGGGAACCCCGTGGGGAAAACTCGGCGGGCGGGAAGAGTCAGCGATTCCCGATGGGTTGGGGGGACCTCCGATAGCAAAGGAACAAGTCCTGGGATAAATTTAAGGAAGGTTTAGATGGAAAGACAAATTCTCTGTATGCCAGAGATTGATTTGATGTAGGTATGAAGGAGACAGCAGGTCGGAGGAGAAAGGTCGTACGATGTGACTGGTGATGGGGGGGAAACCGATGGAAGAGGGGAAAAGGGCCGAGTGAGCAAGGGCCCCCCGACACAAAACCCCAACTGCCAGACTTGCAAGCACACGAGGGTTGCACAATGGATGCTGAATGCTGAATGGTGGAACCAAGAGACGAAGAGTCTGAGATCCAAGGAAAAAGAGAAGAGAAGAAGTCACCGCCAAAGTCAAAGAGAGGAACACCGGGGAGGAGCAAAAGGAACCAGAGACACCGGGAATGGAGGTCCCTTAATATTCTGGTTGCTCGTTCGGAGGTGGGGCAGCCGATGCTTTTTAGAGCTTCAAGTCAAAAATGATTATGGATGTACCGCTTGATTGTCAATTTTCCTGCACCTTTCCCAACTTGTATAGGGAATTTCTTGTATTTATTCTTTTTTTTTTCTCCTCTCTTCCATCTCTCTCTCTCTCCTCCCCTCAGCTCCTGCTCCTTCACCTCCTTTTTGTATGGTCACTCCACCCGGTGAGAGTAAGTAATCGCCACAGAATCCCACTCCACTCACAGCCGCGCAAGTGGTTCCCGGATTTGAGACGAAAAAGAAACGCGAAAATCGAAAATACGACCTCTCGGAAAAAGAAGCAAATTGAAAGGCTAACTGGGTCTTGGTCATCTTTTGCTGAGAAGAGAATGGCCGGAAGGGTAGTAGGTAAGGGAGGGGAGGCGGGCGGGACAGCGATGGAAAAACCAGCCAGAATCCATCTTCATTGGCTTCCAAGAACTTAAGGTACTGGATTCAATATCATTGGTTCTGCACCGAACACTCGCAGAAGCCACCTAGAACCAGAAACTGACCACGGTCAGGCTGTCTTTCCCCTCTCTGCCTGCATCCTGGGCGTCCCGTGCCATCCTGCACTTCTTTGAGCATGTTCCGTCTATACTACTAGTAGTTCCTACTATCAAAATTTATCCCCGTTATACCACTCGTCCGAGAAGCCCAATTCCTAGGCATTCTCATCACATCGCAGGTGATATTGATGTGGAAAATCACCCTACGGATTACATAGTCCCTGACACTAGTGGTCCCAAGAAAAAATGAATTGATCAGCTACTAGGAAATAATGCCAACCCGGAGAAATAAAATCCAAAGCGAAATGAAAGGACCAGACGAACACGCTCCACCCCTTCCCCAGTTGATGCAGCCCAGGCCAAAACGGTGCAGGCGATTATGCATTGCGGCAGCAGCGGTTACTTCCCCCCGGAAGATGAATGAATGGTGAGCATCATACTGGATGGCCTTGTTCGCGGCAGAGGCAATCGGGCGATCCTCCATGCCTCTAATTCCCGATTCGTAAGGGATTGTCCCCGGCCAATCATCACGGTTCATGTGTCAGTGTCACTGTCAACTGAAACTTTGCAGTGCGGAGAAAAAAAGGGACTTGCAGGCTCTGGGTGGGCACGATCGAGTTCGAAGCGTCATCAACGCATAGACATACATGATACAACCGTGCAGTTGCGACGGTCAATCAGGAGCAGCCGTGACGCACGACCTGCTGCTCCTTCTCGTCTATCCTTTGGTACATTAGACTCAATTGGTACCTTGATTGGCAGGTTTGATCTCCGTTTCCCTTTTCCTGACCCATCTTTTCAGCCCAACCAGCTTCGTTTGGCTTTGGAACTATGGGTCCAAAAAGGCAGCCTAGTGGCAGTGTCTACCTAATTAAGCGTGGTTTCAGTCTCTCGGAAAAAGGCAGCTTACAGACTCTATTCCGCCTAGGGTATTCCCATGGACGCATCATGCGCCGCCTGCAGAAAAAGAAAACATCGAGTTCTCGAACGGCCGCCGTCCAAGTGTCGTCAGACGAGAGTCTCCTGACACTCGGCGGATGGCGTGCTCCGTACCTTCTCCCCGGATCAATGACCGCGGAGAAGGATCGTTGGTCCAGGAACGTAAACTTAAGATACTGATATGATAAGAACATTGACTGATTTGATTCTATGACAGATGCCTTATGCCATATCGGCTCCCCCTTACGCATTCCGCCAGCACGGAAGTCTCCGATGCGGTACCAGCGCACCGGTACCCTCCCGGCCATAGATAGCATGGAATGAGTAAACCACAACCTAAACAAACCACACAGCCACATTTGCCACAATAATAGCAACCGTGCTAATTTAGCACTGGAATAACGATCACCAGAGTGCATTGTGGCCCGTATAGCTATGATGATCGGCTACTCCAAGTGGCTGAGCCGCCATCTGGCTACGAAGTCTTGACTCAGACCTGTTCCTGCGCCAAAGATGCCAAGGGATCTACCTGAGCCGAAACCGAGAGAGTCCTAGTGGAGTGATCCCCAATATAGAATTGCACTACAGCAGCGATACCGGTGCTGATGTTTCCGCACCACCTCACCATCCCGAAGAAGCAAGTATCGCTGACAACCCGAGAGGAACAACAAAAAAAGCAATTATCCCCAACAAAAAATACTTGTTCTCGTCCGAAAATCGGATCTAGATCCCCGAGCACGCGTCTAAACACGACCCTGGATTATGCCTGTAAATAATCCAGGTGGGTACATATTCCACAAAGTGCTTAGTACTAACAGGATCCACCGGCCGAGAAATATATCTTTGACATCATGGGTTCAGCCCCCCAAAGCTTCATGAGATCACGGCCCAATGACCTGGAGTATAATAATTGAATGCCTCTCCTTCCATTGGATCAATAAAATCTCTCTCTCGCCATTGCCGCGCGCATTTTCTTTTCCTCACACACCATCACCCCTGTCCTATGCCAGTATACCGCCAACTAGCCGCAGGTTGCCTGTCTGCCCTGCGGAGTACACCGCGCACATGCTACTACTCCTATTACTACTACTACTCCTCCTACCACCAATAAGCGGCCATCCATTACAGCAGCAACAGAGGAAGAAGGCATCCCCGAATGTAAGCAAGAACAACTCACTCCATGGCGTGATCAGGACTACCACCGGAACCTTCACATAGCGGGATACCTGCCATCCTACATCGGAACCCTCTCTCCAACAACAAAACCAATAGTATCATCAACATCGACCAGCCACTTCTCGGACATGGAGTAAAATCAACAAGATCGACAACGTCAAGTATGGTCCCCTACCGTGCCTAACCAAAGTAAGTAGATATGACCTACAGTGTACCAAGAAACAACCACCTGATCAACACACCGGGACCACACACACATACGCACACACTCACTCACACCCATCTATGATCTAAACCAACCAACCAAGTAACTAAGTAGTAGGAGTAGGAGTAGGAGTAGTAGTATCCATGTAGCTGACCGCTCCTTCCCCATCTCCTATCCACCAACCACTAATCTCTGATCCCCCCCCCAATGCCTACCCAAATAGTACATAACAAGCGAGCCCCAACATCATAAGCTAGCTAAGTAGTAGCTACTGTACATACATCACTGACCCTCCCCCGAACACCTCCTAAATTGTTACCTAAGGGCGATGGTACCTTAATCCCCACCCTACCGTGAAACCAACTTCCGTAACTCTAGATAATCAATCAATCAATCAATCAATCAAGGACCCATATTCAGATCATCAACACCGAACCCCGCCATCTCAAATCTCAACCGGGTGGATACCGCAATACGTATGTATAACTGGCCACCCAACCCCCCAACATGGGGCCAAATAAACAAACCAAGAAAAATCTTTTATTTATTTATTTATTTATTTTTTTACTTATCTCTTCGCCCGAGATGATCAGCTGAAAATAAAGCAAATTTTTATCTCCGGGTGTTTTATATAGTATACATATGGATTGTGGATTGTAGATATCCATTGGCTGATTGATAACAGTTCTGAAACAAATGGGTCGGATGGATGGCGATCATCTCTCGGCTATACTCATGCTTCTTTCTTTCTTTCTTTTTTTTTTTTTTTTCCCCATGTGTGTTTTGGACTTGTTTGTGCTGTGAACATAAGGATCTACGGTATGGGTCTCCCTTTTCTACTACCTAACTAGTATATATTTGTTGAGTGCTGGTGTATATCAGTTGCTTAGGTGCTGGGTGGAGTTGCCCGGTACTAAACATTGTAGCGCGGCAGCGCGCGTGTGTCCTTGTGTGTGCGTATGTGTGTGTGTGGGTATCCTATTTTAGTACTATCTCGGGGCTTTTCGTGAAGGAAACTTCGGTTCTCAGGATGAAAATCTCTGCATGTCATATGATATGATGATGATGATAATGATGATGATTGTAATATTGGTAGTAAGGTATGCTGGAGACATGATAGTAAATTATTGGCTCCTGAGGGTTTGTTATCTTACAGGCTACTCCACATGCATACCGGTTTACAGGTTTGAGATCCTACTGTACATGACTTCCAAGACATGATATACGGAGATACGCACTGGAATACTCATAGGGGCCGCGGTTGCCGGGAAGCATTGGTCTAAATTGCTACACTTAAAGAGTACTTTCGATTTACAGGGCGGGTGTTCAGGGGTAGTAAGGGTAGTGGCAAGCAAGAAATCATGCGAGCGGGCTTGAATCTCCACCCTCCGATGCGCAGGAGGGACCCCGCTGGTCTCATGCGCGGGATCGCCCTCCCTCAGGCAAGAGTGCCTCGGATTCTGAAACAACCGCATCATGTCGTATACGGGTGATGCTGAGAGATAATGGGTGGGCGCGGCAGGGAGAAGAGAGGGAACGGAGGGCATAAAGGAATACATGATTGGGCAAATATTTTTTAACTTGATTCTCAACGCGTGCGAGCGCTTGATGATCTTCGGCCGGGTCGCATGATGTGCGCTAATCTTCCAAGGACTATTGCCGCCTTCCAAGGGCTGAGCGTCGTCGGCAGCTGATGAGAATCTTTCTCCCAGCATCCTTTGCGCTGAGCGGTTCCTGACTTGCTCAGTCCTGGCCTCCATTCTCCCATGGTACAATCTATCCGCTAAACCGGAACCGGGTCGCCTCCAGCCGGCCCAGCCCTTCTCTAGGTGCCACGTTCCGTCGCCGGTATGAGTTGGTGAAGTCTATGCGTGCTTGTCAGCCAATGTAAAGCTTGCGAGAAAATGCTAGTTTCACCATACCTTGAAGAAGGACCCGGATCTTCCGCACCTCACCCGAGTGGACCTTGTCGAAGATGCCCTTCAGCAACCTCTCCGCCTCACCCGGCTTCATGGTGCCGGCGGGAAGCATCTGCAGCGTGGCCTGAAGCCAGGTTCCTGCCTCTTCGGGCATAAGTTCGAACAGCATCATCATCACGCTGGATGCGTCGGGGAAGCACTCTCCCGGGAACGAGAACATCATACCCGTCAGGATATGCTGCGTTAGTAGCTGGCCTTGCGACGCAATCAGCTGCTTGACGGCCTCGCGGATTTCGGGCGGGTTGGTGTAGGAGCTCCCATCTGAAGTGGTGAATTCGGAAACCGTCGGCTTATCGAAAGCGAAGCTAAAGAGGTCGTGGTAATAATGAAGGGTGGCCATGAGTGGGTCAATCTGCTGGAGGGTGAGAGCGCTGAGTGCGGCGGAGAAGATCGGCACGGACAGCGATGAAGTGACACACTCCTTGGGGTAATACCGGACGGCATCGGAAGACAAACGATAGAAATCCTCGATAACTGGTTGTACCTGATTAGCTTGAGGCGCAACGAGCAGCCAATTTCCAGCTGGGGGAGCACCTACCATCTGGGAGATTCTCGGGGGGTAGATCATTCAAGGTCCGCAGGAATGCGACCGCTTGCTGCTCGTAAAACTGGAAGACAGCATGGCTGGTGGAGGGATCGACAAATTCAGCACCCTCGGAGAACTCGCGCACGACAGCGTCAGTGGCCCACAGGAAGCATCCTTCTCGTGATGCCTCGAATCCGCTTGCAAGACTCTGCGCTAGCGTGGGTAGGAGCGGAGTCATAGCCGTGCGGTAGGAGATAATCATGTTTCTCCAGCAACGGCAGACGCGCTCTAAAATCGGCGTGGACGAGGTAAAGTTCATCACGATTGTCGTCATGATTGGCAAGATTTCGCCGCAATACTTGACTGCGGGGTTCTCTTCCCGGGGTGAGACGTATGGGTTCACGACCAGGATGAAGATCGTAATCAACTGAAGGTGATCTACCATGCAGTTAGTATGCAGAGTGCCTTTTCATTTTGAAGTATACCTACCAGCAACAGCCCGCTGGCCCTCTTCATCTTTAGCGTTGTTCGCTAAGTTCATGATGCGTGCCATAATGGGATCACAGAACAACTTCATCGTCTCGTAGATCTTCTCCAGTGGCTGCACTGCAACCACAGCCGCGACACCCTCAGTTATCTCTTCCTGACTGGCCGGTTTCAGCTTGTCAAGGACCGATTCGTAGAACGAGTGTAGTTGGGCAATGTGACCTCCAAGCAACTTCTGGCAGTCCGTGCCCAAGAACTTGAAGGCCAAGGCTGCAGCCTGAACCACCTCCGGAGAGCTGTGCTGGAAGCCAGAAATGACATAGTTTAGTTGCGCCTCCAATGTCTCGGGATGCTGTGCAGTCCACTCGGTGTAACGCGCTAACGCCATGATAGCCTGGAACCGCACTTTTTCTTGGTTCGGAATCTGCACGATGAGGGGAATGACCTGTGTTAGGACAACATTCTCCTCAGGATCGACCATACGGCCCATGGCGCGCAAACTAAACAGGGGCGCTTCGAGCTCTTGCCAGTTGGGAACATGGTCGTCGCTGGACTGGGAGGCATATTTGGAGACCCATTGTTGGATCAGCTGATAAGCCTTGGTCAAGCACTCATTGACCCCAATGACCGCACAGCAATCCTTGAGCACATCTCCCATAGCGTGCCGGAAATGCCGGAATTTCTCTTCCTGCTCCCGATCGCCACCGAAAAGGTCCGTCTCACCCTCCTCCGGCCGCGGGTACTCGAGGTGCTTGACCATGATATCCACGAGGCTAGAGAAGATATCACTAAAGCCAGTCCGTGCATCCGCATATCGCTCCAAAGTAACATATTGCTTCAACTCGTACCAGAAGACGAAAGTAAGGGAAATTGCGTCCCGCTCCCAGTCGCGAGCGCAACATTCTAGGACCGCTTCGACCAGCCCGCGGAAGTCAGTCGGCAGGCGTGCCATCAGAACCACCCAGGCCTCGCCAGCTTCGGCAAACAGCCTCGTGATACCCCTGTAAGCATCTGTGTCTTCCGCTTCGGCGAATTCGGCAATCTTCGGGCGCAGGGACATTAATCGCGGATACAGGGCCTGGATGATGGGCAGTGAATCATCGACCTCCCGAGTGTCTCTATACAAGGTGCACATGCTGTCTACCGCGGACTCGAATGATCGGTCGTCATCAAGAGCCTTGAGAATCACATCCATCAAGGGTGAGTCAACAATCTTCGACGCCGGGATCTCGCGCATCCATGAGGTGATACAGTCGAGGAGACGGGGGTTAGTAGACGCGGTAGCTAAACCAGAGCCATAATCAGCATATCAACATATAATGAAGCTGGCTCGAAGGCTGGGCACATACGGGATGACTGAGCATATTGAATCAGAAGGTGCATGACCTGTTCGGCGTTGTCTTCCAACAGTTCTTTCGTCCTGGAATCAAGGTCCTCTTCCTAAGTCAAGCCAGCAGGTTAGAGTCTCGTTTGCCGCGGTATGAAAGGTCGTCGCCTATCGCGTAGGAACGGATTGTAAACAGGTGAGGTGCTGATGCCGCCGAACATACACTGAGATTGATTTTACGACCCTCGGTCACTTCTTCCGGGAGAATCTTGAGAAACTCCAACACACAATCCCCCGCGCTGCTACCCAAAGCCGCGCCAACTGTGGGTAGGACGTCCTTCCAGTCCAGCATTTGGATGGCCAGGCTCGCCAGACAGACGCAAAGCTGTGTCTGGATCGGCCGAGGGCCTGCAGCATAAGCCACAAGCAGGTTCAGAACGGAGTCTCGGAGGGCGAGTATCGATTCCGCGGGTAGCTGGTCGAGGTCGAAGATAATCTGGGACTGTCAGTACGGGATGCCAGTACCGCGTCATGTAGGCGATGGGATCGCTTCACCTTTCCTTTCAACGTGGTCGCTGCGAACAACTTGGCCTCGACAGGGACATCGGGGGACTGTAGCATTTCGTGGGTAATAGTCCATGCTTCAACCTAGATAGAAGCCGAATCATGATTAGCATGCAATGTTATGGGCGGCGTGGAACAATCGGCCCTGAGGAGGAAGAATGAGGGGTAGGGATGAACGGACTGATTTTTGGAACTTCTCCAGGAACTCATGGGCGTGTTCTTTCTCCGATCGCGAGACATTTCCTGACATAGTCGTGACTGCCGCGAGGACAGCACCAAAGGACTGCCCTGCGGTCCCCTCCTTGCTGGCCATCTTGGACGAGGAGTGGGATGTTTTGGGATTGTTCGAGTTGGGAATGGGAGAAGAGGGGTTCAGCCAGGCCGGGAGGCTCAACACCTATGCAGTGCGATCATGAACAGTCATTAAACAAACATTAAAGAACAAGCCACCTCGATGGAATCAGCGCTAAACCTTCAGCACAGTGGCGGAGAGAGAGGAATCGGGGGGTAAGTGACTGGTTAGTGGAGGTGGGATGTGGTGACGATCGACCCAAAGGGAAAAGTTGGTGAGCCGCAATCGTCCCCGAGGCGGCAAGAACGATGGAAGCTTGCTTCACCACCTTCCCGATCTTTCTCGACCTTCTCTCTCAGCACCACCCGCCTAACAACCACCACCACGCGTCGTTTTCTCGATCAACCGAACGGTATTCCCGTCTGTTGTCTCCTGTCGCTGCCTTCGCCTCTTGATACCCTGCACATTCCTTCCATCCACCCATCACAATGACCGGTCGTGGAGGCGGTGGAGCCGCTCGCAAGACCCTGCTTGCGCCGATTCATTTCATCTTCAAGCTTCTTCAGCAACGGTCTACAGTCTCTATCTGGCTCTACGAGCAGCTTGCTTTCCGCATAGAGGGAAAGATCAGGGTAAATAGGTTCTGGCGACATTTTTGCGTGGCTTTCGACTAATCGACTCGTGTAGGGTTTTGACGAGTTCATGAACCTCGTCATTGACGATGCAGTGGAGGTTCGCATGGCTACAAAGTCCGAGGAAGAGAAGCGGAGACCTCTAGGTATGCGGCAGTCTAGCTGTTGTCTCCTCCCCTTCGATGCTGCAATGCTGATACCAATTTTGAACAACCTAGGCCAAATACTGCTCAAGGGCGATAACGTGTCTCTTATTCAGGCCGTGCAGTGAATTTAAAGGGGCGTTTAAGGATTTCGGAAGCCAGGAAAGGGAAAATTAATCATTCATCTCCGACTTCGTGCCGTGATACGATATCGTTTGCATTTTCTAAACACTTTTTTACGGGTTCTCGCTGGAGTACAATTATCTGCACATTATTGTCGCATTAGATGAAAACATGGACATGAAAGGGCTCGCTTCTTTTCTGGATATCCTATCAGCGTTGGCGCACGAGGCACCGGTCATCGCCGACCATGAGGACGTCTACTAGCCAGTCGTGATCCGCAACCGGGATCTTTTCGGTCGGAGCCAGCACTTGTTCTTTCAGAGCCAGCGCGACTATACGAGGGGTTAGTGTCGGAATATGCTCGGGTTGACTGCTGTCATCTGGAACAACTATGCCTTACCTAGTAGAGGCAGCTTCGGTGCCGTTGTTGTGCTCTCGGGACCTTTGGAGTACCTTGTCAGGAAATGATCATAGTAACCTTTGCCATGGCCTAATCTTCTGAATCCCTCATCAAACGCCATTCCTGGCATGACAATCAAATCCAACCCGTACGGTCCTTGCGTAGAATCTTCGGGCTGGGGTGAGACTCCCTTGCCCCCGAAGCAGTTTCTCTTGTTAAGCACACTTGCTTGCGAAAGCGATGGAATTCCCCACTTGTCCGGCTCGAGCGATCTGAACTCATCCATCGACTCAAGCAGCAACATATCCATGACTGATGTCTTTGGCTGTGACGACAACTCGAGATTATGTATGTAAGGTACGAAGACTTCTTTGCCATTGGCCAGGGCATCCTGCACTATCGCAGTTGTAGAGAGTTCACCGGCTGGCATGGACAGATAGACCCCGATCCTCTTCGCATCCCGATATTCCTGGAGAGCAAGTAATTGATTCGTAGCGATCCTGGCTGTGGGAGGTTAGCACATGCCGCGATCATATTGGGCAGAAGCGAATCGAGATCCCTGACATTGATTGGCAATGGAGTCGGCGGGGATCTGCTGGAGAGCATCCCGCATCCTCCGGCGAAGGTCCCTCTTTGCGACTTGCAACCCAGCCATCATCTTGGTCCTTGCTTGCACAATGAGAACGCGGTGTACGCGCAGACCAACGACCAATGTTTTGTCTACGCGGTCTGCCCAAGGTGCTTCACCTAGTTAGTCTGGTAGCCGAAGCGGCGTGGCTTGGCAGGCGAACATGTTTTGGCGGATGATTTGCATGGCGGTTCATTTGTTTGATCGGCAGGGCCAGTGGCACGTACCGGGGGGAGCTCTTGTGTACTCCACCCTTCAAGGGCCGCCTGCGTTGCGCCTTTCAACGCATTCCTCTCGCTCTCTACTTACAATCTGCCTCTCCCTTTCTTCTGTCTTGAATCTCTTCTCGTGGGTATGATCACAACATGATGGCAACGTGCTTCTTATTTGGCCTTCTATTAACCGCTGTTGGGGCCAGCAGCCACAGCGCATCTGATCTCGAAGGAACATGGACAACCAAGTCCCGCCAAGTTGTGACAGGTCCGGTATGTTTTGCGCCGTGTTGATTGTTTACCAATTTCGATAGGCCAGTTCTACCTGTTCGCTAACCGTTAAATGTTCGATATTTACAGGGCTTTTACGATCCTATCAATGATAAATTCCTCGAACCCAATCTCACTGGTATCTCGTACTCGTTCAACGCCGATGGACATTATGAAGAAGCCTACTATCGTGCCATTGCCAATCGTTAGTCCCAGAATCCCCAGAACTATGATATCGCGTGCATTTCCCCGATTCTGACGTGTCATGATCAATTAATAGCCCAGGATCCTTCCTGCCCAAAGGGGATCATGCAATGGCAGCACGGTACCTATACCGTAAACAGTGATGGATCGGTGGACCTGACTCCGATCGCTGTCGATGGACGCCAGCTGTTATCAGATCCTTGTCAGTCCTCTACGGGGACCTATACCAGATACAACCAAACCGAGCATTTTGAGGTACTTGGGTTCTCCCCGTTAACTACATGATGGCTACTGACAAGTATAGTCGTTTTCTGTTTCGGTAGACTCATACCATGGTGTCCAACGCCTTGACGTCAAGAACTTCGACGGATCGCCGTTGCATCCAATGTATCTTATATACAAACCGCCACAGATGTTACCTACGCAGACGCTCAATCCAACCTCCTCCAATAAGAGTAAACGCCAGGTCGAGGGGGATACTGGAGGTCGCTTCAGCATAAAGAACTTGGTCAGCAGGGAGAAAGTTGGTGACCCGAATAACTGGCTGTGGCTCGGTATATTCATGACCACACTCGGAGGGATCACTTTACTTCGCTCGTAGATGACCGCGAAACTTGCGCGTTACCGCCGAGCAAGTACGATGGACGGCTGGATATGAATGGATATGGAGTTCGGAACAATACTGGAAGGGCAAACGGGAATGGATAAATAAGGTCGGTAATTCTTGGGATGGCATACAACCTGGCGCTGGGATCTTTCGTCTTTCTGTTTTGGCACAGCACGCCTACATGACCCATGGCATGAAGGCACGCGAGGTCTGCTTGTTTTCACTATGCAACTTTATAGCGACCCGAAATCCCGCCTAATGAACAATTCTTAACTTTTCATCCGTCGTATGCATTTCATTGAGGGGGGAACCAGGCAATTGGTCTAGGTATGCGTATTATACAGGTAGTTATTATACATTTTCTCGTCAGCCCTTACGCGGAAGAGACCGCTTCTTTGGCAATTCTTGCAACTTCGGATCTCTCGGCGGGCTTGCCATCCAGGGCTCCTCCAGGGGAGAAGAGAGACTTGAGTAGGAATCCAACCTCGACCTTCTTGCCCGTCTCCTTCAACTTGGCAAGTTCCTTAGCAACGATCGTCTTGATATCGTCCACGCTCATGGTCTTCACCTGGGCGCCATATTCTTCCAATATCGCAATGTGTCGATCCTCAGTCTCCTTCAAGTCCGGGCGGTTCTCAGACTCAAATTCTTTAGCAGCATCCTTCGAAGCAGAAATGCGCTTGCGGATCAGAGACAAGAGTTGGAGGTCAGTCTGGATGGGCGAGTTGGTTTTGGCGGCGTTGTTGGTTTCGGAGATGAGAGCGCGAAGGACATTCAACCTGATAATTGGGAAGTACTTCGTCAGCATTGATGCGCAAATAGCACTCAGAGCCTCAGGTAAAAATTAGAAGTACCTGGGTGTATCCTTAGCTCGCATGGCAGTCTTGAGATCGGTTCTCAATGCGGTCATCAATGGCGGCAGAGTCGGACCAGCAGTGGAGTTCCAGCGCACCAGGCGCAGACCCAGACGAGATGTGAGACGCATTGAGGGAAGCATGGTGAAGAATAGGATAGCAGTAACACTCTTCAATGGCACAATGGATGCTGAATGGGCTTTGCGGTGTTTGTTGCGGGCATGAAATCATGGGCGGAGGAAAAGCAACGCAAAGGCGGAGAGAGCTTGGGCAGGACCTCACCTCCGGGCCCGTGCACAATTTTGTTTCTCTTCCTGCTCGTTTTACGGCTCAGGCCTGTCATTATTCGGTCTGATCGAAACAACTCGCCCTCAACCACTCCGGCTGTTCCCGCCTCTGTTCATTGATGTTGCTTTCTCAAACCTTCCCGTCCTCCGTCTCTTCCCTCCGCCCTCTCGATACCATCGTGAATTGATCGTCCTCTTCGCGCCCTTGCGCCGACCGAATCTTCACCTCGCCGGGGAGCGCGACGAATCGCCAAAGCTTCCCACGGGCTTCTCAACCGGCATCATGTCTTATCCAGACCTCACGCCGACCCTCACCCCTCAAAAGCCCTTACCCGGTGCTTACTTTCAGACTCCTGCACCCACCGTGGCTGCGGCCGCGCCTAGTTTCTCGCCAAAGCCTGTCGCGGCCCCCGCGGAGCAACATGCAGCTTCACCGGTTGCGCTTCCCAGACTCCCCCCAGCCACGTTCAAGCCCAAGACCCAGGCGTTGAGCACAGAGGAACGTGCTGCAGGAACAGTTAACGACACTCTCGCTCAAGAAGCCCGTTATCCCGACCTGGATAGCTATCTCTCCCGTGAGTATGCCCTCGTCTTGACGAGGGGGATCAGGTTTAACACTCATCTGTAGAAGGTATCTCGTCTGACTACGATATACCCGCGTCACCATCATGGGCTCCCTTTCAGAAAGTGAAGATGTACAACATCCCAGATCAAATCTTCGACCAATACAATCGAGCGCAGGTGTCGACAAGCATGGGACTCTTCGCCGAGTTGAACCACGCCTGGGTTGCCATTGACAATGCACTCTACATCTGGGATTACACGCATCCTAACCCTCAGTTAGTTGGTTTTGAGGACCAACCGAACAGCATCAACACGGTCAAGCTGGCGAAACCCCGAGCTGGTGTGTTCTTGCCTTCAATCACGCACATCCTCGTAGTATCGACAACGGCAGACGTCATTTTGCTTGGTATGGGTTGTGAGACTACGGCTGGAGGCGCGCGGCAAGTCACATTATACCAGACGGGCATGTCAACTTCCATTCGTGGCTTGGATATCCATGTCATCGCCTCCTCGGACTCGACCGGTCGCGTCTTCTTCGGTGGCACTTCGGACAATGACGTTTACGAACTCATCTATCAGCAGGAGGAGAAATGGTTCCAAGGTCGTTGCTCCAAGGTCAATCACACTAGCTCTCGTCTATCTGCATTTACGCCGAGCCTGAGCTTTACGCAAAAGTCATTCGAAAATGTGGAGCAGATGGAAATCGACGACACAAGAAAGCTACTGTACACGCTATCATCTTCCTCCACCATTCGCGTCTTCCACATGAAGCCAGATGGCAGCCTTGCTTTGGTGATCACGAAGCCAGCCCTCGATATCTATGCCAATATCGGACACATTATTGCGTCTAATGAAACCCTTAACCCCAAAGTTCCCATTGTTTCCATCAGTCCCATCCCAGCCGCCGAGGCCTCTAGGTACCATCTGATGGCCACAACTGCAACAGGCTATCGCATTTATCTCAGCGCCACCGGCTCCTTCACCTGGTCTTCTGCACCGAACGGCACCAACGCACCTACAAGTATGCAGGCCCATCATGTCAAGACGCCGCCGTATGACGGTGCTTCCGCTGCTCAACTCCCTCCGAGCCTTCAAAACCAACCGCGTTTTCAAACCACAATTACGGCCAGAGTGCCGATCAACACCCTGCAGCCTACCAGATTCACTGTTCGATACCCTCCAGGTTATTTCCTCTGCTTCACATGTAAGGACTCCACGAACAAGTCGGACACACTCTTCATTTCGGCTCCGGATTCGGGGCGCGTTGCTCGTTCTCAGGAGAGCGTTATTCCTGGAAAGGCTGGTGAAACTGCTGTCTGGCTCTCTTTGGGCAGCAGGGCTGAAGACGTGGGTCTCTGCTCTCCTACTACCCCAGCCACGAGCACTCCTGGAGGATTCGGAAATGAACTGGCCGTGCAGTTTGATAATCCGGCGGCTGAGATCGCCATTCTGACCAACACTGGCATCCACGTTATTCGGAGAAGGCGTCTTGTTGATGTCTTCGCGGCGTTGGTGCGTAGTGGTGGTACCGGCGACGAGGGATTGGAGGGCGAAGTCAAGAACTTCATTCGCACCTATGGCCGGAGCGAAACGCTTGCCACCGCTCTTGCAGTCGCTTGCGGTCAGGGTGTTGAGATCTCCTCTGATTCACGACTAACGCAAATCAATGACCCCGATGTCCTGGAGTTCGCACGCAAGGTCTTCATCGAGTACGGTGGCCGACCGACGATGAATGAGAATGCCGTCGCCGATAGCACCACGCTCGCTATTGACGCAGTCGTTCCGTCCCCGCGTCATGCAGGCATTGCTCTCTACATTTCTAGGCTGTTGCGGTCGATCTGGAAGAAGGAGATTGCGAAGGCCGGCATTGCCCCCAACGGTGCTCAGACGGTCGCATCTTCCGTTTCTGCTTCCAAATTGCAGGCGGTGCAGAGGGATCTTCTGGCTCTGCAGGAATTTTTCAAATCGAACAAGAGCTTCATCGAAGGATTGAGCGGCCCCGAAGCTTTGACGCGGGTGTCCACAAAGCAGGAGGAAACTGCCCTGCAGGCGGAGCACCGCGCCCTCCATTCTCTGGTCCAACTTGTATCCCACACGATCGAGGGTATCTCGTTTGTCCTGGTTCTTTTCGACGAGCGAGTGGATGAAATTGTGGCGTCTCTGCCGGCCGAATCGAAGGAGCGCTTCCTGAAGCTTACCTTTGAGGAGCTCTTCAGTACCAACAAGGGTCATGACATGGCCAAGGAGCTCGTGAAGGGAATCGTCAACCGCAACATTGCAAAGGGTTCTAATGTGGAAACTGTGGCCGACGCTCTCCGACGCCGTTGTGGCAGCTTCTGCAGCGCCGAAGATGTAGTGATCTTCAAGGCCCAGGAGCTTCTGAAGAGAGCTACCGAAGCCGGTTACAACTCCGAACTTGGTCGCAATTTGCTCAATGAAAGCCTTCATTTGTTCCAGCAGGTCTCTGACAACTTGCCGATGGATTACCTGATCTCTGCGGTGGAAAGCTACATTTCTAACCAGTTCTTTGCCGGTATTTGTCAACCAGGCCCATTTCATGTAACTTTACTGATGAGAATCTATAGGTGCGATTCAGCTTGCTCTGAATGTTGCTGCTCGCTCAGACAAGGCCAACATGGCACTTTCATGGATCGTCGATGGGCGACCTGAGGAGGTAGGTCACTCGATCGTCCTGATTCTACAATCTAGCCAAGTCTTAACATCTTTTGTCTCATAGGACACCCGCAAGGACTACTTTTACTACCGCAAGCAATGTTATGACCTGATCTTCAAGGTTATCCTCGCCGTTGACAGCCTCGCCGCTCACGATCCCGGCGTTGTTGATGGACAATTGACGATAATCGCCAAGCGCAAAAATGAGGCTTATGGTGTCGTTTCCGACTCGACGGATGAAGTATTTTTGACGAGTTTGTACGATTGGTATCTGGAGCAAGGCTGGAGCGATCGACTGCTGCAAACCAACTCGCCCTTCGTTGTGACCTACCTTGAGCGCAAATCAGCAGACGACCTTGCTCACGCGGATCTGCTTTGGCGGTACTTTGCTCAGTCACAACGGTTCTTTGAGGCAGCCAAGGTACAACTGGATCTGGCTCAGAGCGCGTTCACCCTTCCTCTCAGCCGTCGCATTGAGTACTTGGGCCGAGCCAGGGCCAACGCCTCCACATTCACGCCCGACACTAGCCGACAAGCCCGACAGCGACTGGTGCAGGAAACTTCCAACCTTATTGACATTGCGAACATCCAGGACGATCTCCTGCAACGCCTAAAGGACGACAGACGTCTTGCGCCGGAACGCCGGGCGGAAGTTCTCAAGGATGTAGACGGACCCATCAAGGACATTAGCACTGTACGTCATCAGCCCAACCTCACCTAGTCATTTACTTTTCTCTTTTCTTCTTGGCTAACATTTTCCTGCAGCTCTTCAACCAATACGCCGACCCTGCAAGCTACTATGACATCTGTCTCCAGATATTTTTCCTGGCCGACCACCGTAACCCAGCCGATATCCGATCGACCTGGCAACACCTCCTTCAAGACCTGCATGATGAGGTCCTTGAACGGGGTGAGCCCATCCCTTACGAGGCTGTAATCGACAAGGTCCGCAGTTTGGGCAGCCGTCTGCGCATGTCCGAGTCTGTGTTCCCGATCCCCATTCTCCTACCCATGCTCGAGCGCTACGCCCTCGAACACCAGCGTGGTGTCGGTCCTGCAACATGGGTCATTGATCTCTTCCTCGATCTTGGCGTCGCCCACGAGACTCTCTACGCAGTCCTCGAATCCATGTACTACACCGATGAAGCTCCCTTCCAAGGTTCCAACAAGAAGTACATCGCCAAGGATCTTCTCTACCTGATTGAGCACTGGTTTCACGACACGGTCCGTCTCGGCGGCGTCGTCTTCGGAAGCGACCTCGTCGCTGAGCGCATCCTTGAAACCCTCCTTCTCCTCCAGCAGGGTGGTATCACTCCGGAACAAGTCCAGCTGGCACAAGAATTGAGGACGAGAATCGATGATATTCTGCGGTGATTTAACCGTCCCACTGGTTCCCCAATTTCATCGCTTCCCCGCCCCCCTCCTTCACGTATAGCAATGCAACCCAAACCCACTTCGATTATTTATTGTTCTGTTCTGTTCTAGTCCTGGGCGCTGGAGTTTCATGTATTATCTTTCTTTTTATTTTCTTTATTATTTTCAATTACTTGCATGCATGCAGCATCCAGAGAGTCATGTCGCGTCGAATCAAGTGAAGAGAAGTGAACGGAAGTAAAGTGAAGTGCCAAGATAATTCCATCATATATTATATCATTTTCAAAGCCATCTTCCTTCCTTTTACCCTCTTTGCTGTCCATTTTTTGGATATGATTAAAGGTGTACTACTTGTCCTATAACTGGGTATTAATCAATGTAATCAATGTAAGATGATGATCATGACTTTTATTTACCTGCATCTTCATTATGGTGTGGAACAACCGTACTACTACTAGTAAATTACTTATTTACCAAATATATATATATATATATATATAACCGACTTTAATTCATCTGCCCATTTCGAGGTATTTATTTAGTATCACCACTAGTAGTAGTAGTAGTAGTAGTCGTACTAGCACGACCATTTTCCTAACTTAGATTTCGCCGATGAACACTAGTAACTTAAGTACTAGTACGAACATGAAGACAGTTTACTGCTTCTACTAGTCACGGTACTAAATTACTGATCGGCGGTTGTTCCTTTAGTAGTTTCCTGACTCGAGCCCAATTTTTTTCATTTTTTGATGCTTCACTGATACCTTAACATGTTTAATTCCTAGTACTCCTAATAATAATACACCAATAGTAGATGCAGCATTCTGGTAGTACAATTCTGAAGAGCTGAGTAGATACTAGTGGCTACTTACTACTACTACTACTACTGCTACTGTGTAAAGTGTTTGGTCCCCGCTTCCCGGGTGTTGGTGTTTGGTGGGGGTGAGTGTGTTCAATGAGGCTGCATACAATAGTAATATATAATGTGTGTGAAGTGGTGTACAGGGTACATCCGAACATCATATTGTACTAACCTTCTAAGTTTTGGTTCAACTACCTATTAACTACGCGTTCATTAGTCGTAAGATTGTTTTTATTTTGATAATTAAATTATTTTGATATTTTTGACGCGTAAATATAATAATAAATAATTTTGGTAGATAAGCAAAGAAGTGAAGTCTATCGGGCTAACAAATTCAGAACAAATAACAGAGAATAAAAGAACATTGCTTTCGGACACGAAAATTTTAGATCAAAGAGAAATAAAGAAAAAGCAAGTTTGGCCCCACTAGTTCTAGAGCATAGAAGCCTAAACAGGGCACAAATTAAGGTCACTAAAAGCGGGAATAAAAAACCACATTAAACAGTCTAATGAACCAGGCCGAGGTATCAATCAAAATCAAGCAGCCAAGCAAAAATCCAGGCAGAAAAACGGGAAGAGGATGGATGGAAGAGGAAAGGATGAGAAGGAGGAGGGAGGATCAGGCACATGCGACGCGCCAAGGATCCCAAAGTCTGAGGGGTAGCCGGGGAAACATCTTCCGAGCCTGCTGCATGGAACGTTCTTGCTGGCAAGGCATCGCGGTGGCGTCGAGCACCCTTGACCTTCCGTGAGAACTAAGAGGTGCTGAGAACAAGGATAGAGCTCCTCGAACAGGTGGCGGAGGCCGTCGGGATTTACTCGAATTGGTCGTATACAGGGATGGGCTTTTCGCCCAATGCGCACAGACGGAAGATGTGACGGAGTTTGGCGCCGTTATCATCATCGAGGTAGTCGACAATGGCGGAATCTATTGCAAATATCCGTCAGTATTGCTTTTGGGTGCTTATCTTTGGTAGGTAACAAGGAACTCACGCGTTGTGCAGCGATTGTCGAAAATCACTATGGTCCGAGGCTGCCACCTCACTCGCGCCTGAAAGTCGTGCCCAGTGATGATATGCTGCATGAGGAAGTCCAGCAACCAGCGCTGCTCAGGCTCCTTCAGACCTTGAATCTTGGTGATGAACTCGCCGTTCACAAAAAGACATTTCTCGCCGGTGACTGGGTGGACGCGCACAAGCGGGTGGACGGTGTCGACGGCTTCTTTGCGTACCAGGCTCCCAGTCAGACGTGCATGCTGGATCATTTTTGCCGATGAGTGGGTTGCGCGCAGCGTGTCCAACCAGGAGGTGAGAGTTGGAGAAAGACGCCTAATTCATGCATTAGAATCTACCTGCCCGGCGCTGATTCGTTGCGCTTGAGGATGATACTTACTTGTATGCCATATCGGTCGCTGAGAAAACAGTATCACCACCTACTTCAGGTCCCTCCAGCAGCCCAAGCATCACATAGCCCGGGGGCTGGATCTCGTAGCTGACATCCTGGTGCCAGAGCGTCGTAGTAGTGCGCTGCGACAGGAAGCGAGTGATTTCCTCGCGGTTGCCATCGCGATGGATGATATGGAAACCTGGATGCCCGCGCATTGAGCCAGAGACGGGCTGATAATTGGGCTTGCCAAAGTGACGCATGAAAGCCTCTTGTGCCTCAGGGCCATCGTCAATGAGATCCTGGTCCGGGAAAGCTACCACCTTGCGTTCGGCAACCAAAAGGGCAAGCTCATCTTTCTGGGCATCCGAGAGCTGGTTGAGCTGAACGCCTTCCACGATGCTACCAATGCGCGGTTGGATCTCCGTCACTTTTGTGCCGGGTGTCAGAAGATTGCGCTTGGACTTATCCTTCACGCGAAGGGCAGGGTCCTGATACTCAAAAGGAGGAAGAGGATCGAACCACACTTTGTCCCACGTGGGAAGGTATTCGGGGTATCTGGTGCGTAGGTGAGACTCCTTGGTGACATCTACGTAAGGGATATTGATGTCGTAGCTGATCGGCTCCTCCTCCTTATGGGCATTGACGGGAAGGGCCTTCTTGGGCCGTAGGACAGGCGCAGAGGACGGCATGATTGCGGATGTGCGCGTTGACTGGTGTGTGCTCTTGTGCGAAGGAAGTATGTACGTAATGTAGTGTTGCTCAAGGCCACAAAGAGGTTAAGCGGGACGTCGACGTCAAGAAAGATGAAAGTGAGCTAGGAGGGAAAAGGAAAAGGATAGATTCCGAGAAATCAAGGTCAATTGAAGTCTCTGGAGATGGATGGGGAAGAGAAGAAAGTTCAGTCGAGGGTGGACGAGAGATGAATATATATCTGATCAGATACAACCTCCACCGGCTCGATATGGCGATAAAGGGATTGCACAAGCAGTAAACACGGCCAAGTGTGGATGATATGGCCGCAGCAGCGCCAATGGCAATGCATCCACCGGAGGTTCGCTTAGGAAGAGTTAGACCAGGGATTATCCCTTTCAATTTTCCGGACCGGGAAAGCTTGGGCTGGTAGATACGCCCGATTACTACTGCTGCTACTACTACTACTACTACTCAAGGCGGGCACAAAAAAAGGTCGTCTCGAAGCCATGACGACAGGGGTACAAAGTCGGTGCCGGACGGGTCTCGACAGATGAGAACAGCGGTCATCGTAGGGGGGTGAGGGGGCGGCGGCAAAGGAATGAACCACTCAGGAGCCAGCATGGCACAAGCAGTGTCTGGAAAAGGTGAAGGGGAAGAGAGCATACAGAGTGACGAAGAGGCCAGAAAGGGAAGAGGCAGGCCGTTCGGAACAGGGACCGAGACTTGCAAGAGATGCACGACGGAATTGGGAGAAGCGGTCAAGGTCCAATGAATAATAAAGAATGGGGCATCGGCGCGCCCACTCCAAGAGTATAGCTTCCTTCCCGCATCGGACGACAAAGGGCTTACAGCAGCAGAGGGTTGTCCGGCATGGCAACGACGATTGTCTTCTCGGAGCTAAGCCTGACCGACCGCAGAAGCGATAGCGATTGGACCTGCCGATACTTCGATGGGAAGGCACTGTCTTCTCCCTGGACCCGGCGTGTTCCGGGGGACTGGCTCTCAACTGTAAATTGTTCCATTCGATGTGGTTCTGGTGTGGTTTCACCGCTCTGATCTAGCGAACCCGGATGAACGATAAGCAGCCAGAGGGCCTGCAAAGAAGGCAGAGGTGGAGCCATGCGGCCGGCACGTTGGGCCAATATCATTAAGTTTGAGTCTGTTCCTTCTAGGGTAGACGGCACTAGATCGCGGAATTTGTCCTGTGCAGTAGTGGGAAGGAGTACCATTACTTTCAGCAGCAGCAGCAGCAGCAGCAGCAGCAGCTACGGTAGCTATCTTGCATTAGCCCTTGCATCGCTCGACAGAAGGACGATGGTAAAACTCCCGGCTTCGAGGCCGCGGCTGCTTTGTACTACTGTAGCCTGTATGCGCTCTGCCACAGGTAGCCATTGCCAATAATCCAGGAATATTGCAGCCCCTCTGCTAATGTTTGGTTGGTGGAAACCGTTTATCTCATGTCAAGAGGGCGCATGCGTACTCAGTACAACATTGTGAAGGGGTTTAGAGTAATTTGTGTTCCACTGCTGTTTATTCCAAAGAACGAGAAAATGTTATATTTTTTTTCTTTCTTTCGGTTGTTGAATTGTTTGCTTTTTCCTTTTTCTTTTTTCCTTTAATTAATTATTCTTTTTTCGTTATTTCTTTTTCAAACATTTTCTTCTTCCACGGTTCAATTTTTGTTTGGGATAATGCCTGCTCTCTTTCTCGCAGTATCCTGGTGGTGATCGATCGCGTCAACTCAATCGAACAAAAATAGTGCCGACTTCCTGGCTCCAGTTTATTTTGGGGCCACAATGCCGAGGAGGCACAAAATCGACTCAGCGCATACCCACTGTAGCTTCCCCGAAAATTTGATGTGTTCGCTCTCTCTCTCGGTTTTAGTGACGCCTTTGCGTATCCATGCTGCCTCTTCAGGGAAGCAAACAACACTGGTGTCAAAACTTTCCTTCTCAACAGAAATGATTAAGATTATTTTTTTTTTAGCTCACTTGCGGAAGGAGTGAGCACCCGTGTAAGCCAAAAGGGTCACACATAGACCCGGTTTGGGCTTCCACCCAACGGGCGAAAAACTTGCTCACAGTATCCATCCATCCTTCGCATCAAGTCCAGTTTGAACCAGGGTGGAACAGACAGGCCTGGCCGATCTTCTCGCGCGCAGAGCCAACGGAGCCTCTCGCGCGAGTTGTGACGTTGGCTTTCATTTCGGGAATGCGGTTCAATGTCCGTGGACTATCGGGTTTCTCCACCGAGCCACGTTAATGTTCCATAATCGGTAGAGATGGGCCGCGGAAGGTCATCCAGGCTATCTAGAACATTTCCCAGATGGCGTCGAAGGCCCACAGAAGCCTCGAAGGAAGGATGCAGGAGAATTGGTCTGATCATAATGTACGACTGTGTCCGCCCAGTTGTTCAAGCCACATCATGTCCGCGTTTGAGCAACCTTCAAGCTCAGAGCTTCCGAGTCTGGAGGGGTCGAATTGCAATTGGGACCAAATTTTCATTTCGTGTCATCCGTGTTTCCGTCGTAGGGCCGGAGTGCTTTGTCTTTCATTGATCATATCTACTACCTATCCAAGTTAGTCTCTTCCTGCTGCCATTCGAGACAGCCTAGGAAGAAGTATGTACTTTGTCGATTGATGCCCGTTGAAGGTGTCCCGTCACTGATTCGTTGTCCATGAGCTATCTCTTACGAAATATTATCCCAACTGGTGCATGGGGTACAAGGACTGTCAAAGGATTCCCAAGTTTGGTGCCTGTGGGTACGGTGGATGAGGATAGTCAACTACTGGTTGAGGCTGGCGACTATTCGCAGGGTGTTCTTGCGAGATACAGCAACTAGATAGCACCGGCGGTCAAATTTGGCCCCAAGTTCCGGGGAAAGGGTCGCTGTGACCTCCAAGGTACGTACTTAGTGACTAGTGTCTACCCTGGGAGTCGGGCGACGCATTTCCGGCTGTTGGAGACTAGCCCACTCTGTGCGAAACACTATGCGACAATGGACTGACGGACGGTGGTGCAAAGTGTGGCGCTAAGCGTAAGCTTCCCGTCGTCCGCCCACACAACGATGTTCTAAGAGGACCGAGCCAAATCATGAGATAGGGGACCCAGGTACATTTTGACGTTCGAGGACATTTCCTGGATCAGGTTGCTTTGTCTGCAGAATGCATGCTATTATTGAGAGACATGGTGGGATCAGCGTGCAGGTGGCGGATACCAGCTGCTCGAATCCTTGCAGTACTTTTGTTTTGATGCGTAAAACTGAGTCAAGGCCGATTCCGGGCCAAGCAGGAGCCCAGAGGCAAAAGATCAGCCCCAAGGGAAGGGGGAGGGGCAGGCGCCACAACTAAGGGATCCTGGGCTCCAGTAGAGGACTTTTGCACCACAAGCTTTGCCGGGAGTCGGAGGTCACAACGAGTAAGCTGAAGGCAGGGTTTGAGAATTGCGGTGAAGACGCCCAGTTTATCGGGCCGCCCTGGAATGAGAGATCACCATGAATCTATGACTGATGGCTTGAGGGCGGAGCTGGACCAGCTACCGGGGTGGACATGGCACTAGGATGTCTCACACAACGATAAGATCGAAGAAGAATATATCGATATATTATTCAACACCATATGCAAGGCCGATGAGTTCTGCTAAAAAAGCAAGCCTGTGGATGGGCGAAAGAAACAATTTTGTTGTTTTTTTTTTTTTTTTTTTTTTTTTTTTTTTTTTTTTTTTTTCAATATTTCATACTTTTGAGCTCGTTAAACCGTTGGGTCACCACGGCTGGTTGATGGTTGACAGTGGGTTTAACTCACCTTACCCGAGCAGCCATGATTGTTGATTGAGCGATAGCTGGACTGCGATCCACACGGCTAAGCTTAAGCTATGTTTAGGGGACTCCTAAGACGCGTGCAGTTTGGAAAAAGCAAACATTCTGCCAAAATAGTGAGTATTAGGTAGGTTCTCGGACTGTCTTTTCCAGCCGATCGGGTCTGGTGCGAACGGCGGGGATTTTTTTTTTTTTTATTTTCTCGATGGTTTCTTTCTTTATTTGCTTTTCTCATGGTAGTTGCTTTTTCCGTTTGCTTCGTTTGTGGTTTTCCTCTTCTCAGAGAACCCGTGACGGTCAGCTGACCCGCTTTCTCGCTCTTTCCTCTTCTTCTTCTTCGCACATATCAGAACCTTTTCTTCCACATCCTCCAGCTAGACTCTACTAGCTTACCACTTAGCTGTCAAACAAATCTTCCCGGCCGGACGAAAGGGACCCGACCTATCTAGTACATCCTACGCCCTACGTTTCTAGATAACCGGAGACACCTTCTCCTTTACGCAATCCCGAAACCCAGAATGGCTTCTCCGACTGCTCCCGCCTCCCTGTGGAGCCGGAAACGCGACTTGATCTACTTCTCCTTCTTTGCTATCCATGTCCCCATCATTTTTCGTAAGTCGGTCTAAAGTTGCCCCCCCCCCCCCCCCCCCCCCCCCTTCCCACTGATATACACACTCGTTTACGTAGTCCCGAAACCCACTAACTCGCTATCAATCAATCAATCTTCCTAGTGGTCGACGCAGCCCCGATCCTCCCCACTGTCCTCCAATCCAACCTTTCCCACTCCCTCCGACAGTTCTACATCGATACGTACCATGACAAGTTCTTCGAGGAGCCACCAGCCCCCTGGTTTTACTTCTTCATTCTTATGGAGCTGTTATACCATGTGCCCGTAAGCGTCTGGGCACTTGGCGGCCTGAAGAGAGGTGCGGATCTACACCTATTATCACCCACAACTATACCTACCGTTACATCATAAACGCTCGGTATCTCCCTACCTGGAACTTGGAGCTAACGGGGTGGATACATGACAGATGACCCTCTTGTCCCCCTCCACCTCCTCATTTTTGGTCTTCAGGCCTTCCTTACCTCCACAGTCTGTCTGGTCGAGGTCTGGAGTTGGGCAGATCGCTCTGTAGCCCAAAAGCAGAACATCAGCATGCTATATGGGCCTTATGTCGCTCTTGGTAAGTAAAGATACTGCATGCATCTGGACATAAGTAAGCTGAGTTGGGCGGCTGCTAATTTATGTCCGATAGGTGCGTTCATGGCACTGGATATGTTCTTTAGACTTCGGACAAGACTCCTAGTCAAGTCCAAGAAGGAGTAAGTCACAACAGTAATCAGTCCCCAAAACCCCAATATTCTCCCTTTCCTATTTCAGTGGAGGGCATGTATGCATACAGTATCCAATGCAGGGGGTGTATGTGCTGGGACGATAATCCATAGATCACGTAAAAGAAAAAGAAAAAAAATAAAGCAAAGGAATGGCAGATCTAAACTCAGGCCTGCATGCGTCTGCAAAGCTGGAAAGTGGACTGTACACAGTACTTTCCTACAGGTGTACTTTGTAGCAGTAAAGGTGTAGACGGGACGGAAATGTTTCGCAGACCAATAAACTAGACCAGTCATTGGGTTCTAGGCCTAGGAAGTTGCATGAGCCTAGTCATGCAAGGACATCAACCTGCCTTATCGTGCTGGACTTAGTGCCGGGGTGTGTGAGTGAGTGAGCTGAAGGCGTAAGGCATACATGCCAACTCGCTAAGTTAGGTGCGGTGGGCTGAAAACCAAAAGCCTCTTTGGGTCTATGATCTGTGCTCTGTACATTGTACAGGTAGGAATGCATTCCCACTAATTAGTACTTACTGTGTGAAAAGTGTAAATGTGGCAGCAGGACCCGCTACACCGACCCGATCGCTCTTAATCCTGCAGCTGCATGATATAGGTCGGGATGAAGCCCGATGTGAGAAGATGAGGCTTGCGGATTTGGGGGGGCAAAGCAGGGATTGTGATTGTTTGCCACAGGGCTGGCTGATAGTATGGAATGATGGCCTCCAAAATATCCTTAATGAGATTTGGGTGGCTGTTGATGGTGTCTCTATCTTGCTTGCTAGGTATAGAGTTCCGTGCGGGGACCATGGGAGTGTGTAGGATCACCAGAATGCAATAATAGTTACGTCCGTAGGCTTCATTGTTACAAGGGAAGTGAAATAGAGACATGGGTTAGGGAATAGAGCGCCATCGCACAATTTGCGCACAGGTCTCGCTGTTGTTGATGATAGATCATATTACAGCGGTACGAAAGTTCCCGGGACTGCTCACCCGGTACCAAGTTTGCCAAAAGTTGAAGGATTCCAAAGCGGTGACATCACCTGCGTCATATCAGAAATCCAATGGCTCCATCTAGGTCTCCGTTGGCTGCGTCTAAAGCTCGCATGGCTTCTTCTCGCGTAAAGCCTAGTTCGGTGATCTTCGCGATGGAGTCCGCCGGCCAGCGTGACTGCGGCGGGGCTGGGCGGGAAGAGGATGCCGCAGAGGCCATGTTGGGGCCACCAGCTGCTTGGCTGCGGCTGGCCTGATGCGTGACCGCACCTGTCCGGGCGCCGACTTCGGCGCCATCGGCTCCCTTGATCATGGGCTCATCCTCGAATTCCTCCTGGAGGTGCTTGGGAATGTCTGCCTCTCCCAAGAACGGGACCGCTTGGTCTTGAATGATGAGTGCACCTCGTTTGAGGTCAATGCAGGCTTGGTGTCTCCTCAACATGTCCAAGCCTAGGAGTAGATCAATGTGCTTTCCCTCCATAACTGTGAAGGAGCATGGAAGAAACATGCTTCCAATCTTGATTTGTGCTGAATGCACCCGACCGATAATGTTAGCCGTACCAACGCCCTTTGCGATTCCCCCATATCGCTGGTCGACGAGTCGCATGATGTTGCACGCGGTCGCACATTCGGGTGACATAATGGTGACCTGTGCGCCGGAATCGACGAATGCGTTGAGTCTATGGCCATTGACCTCGACAGGGATATACAGCATGGTTACGCGACCAAATGCTGTGCTTTCATGTTAGCAATAAGGTCGACACGGAAAACGTTTCGCCCACTTACACTCTGGGTGGTGTTCCATGGCATTGTGGAGGTTTTCCGTTACCGCGTTTTGACGGATAATCTCCTCGATCTCGCGTTGATTCTCGGGGTTGAACGGATCAGCATTCAGCATGGCAATTCGAGCCTCCTTCTCTGCTGCGGCCTGAGCCTCGCGCTGTTGTTGTCGTTGAAGGACATCACGGAAGCGCTGTGCATCGTTGGCCACCTCCGCCAGTTCCGGATTCTGCCGTCGAACAGCCTCGCGCACTTGCGGATTACCGAGAATATGTAGACGAATCGTCTCGGGATCTGGAGTCATTGCCTGTCTTCGCTGCAGGTTTTGTTGGGCAGCCGCAGAGCTGGGGCCCCCAATACTCCGTGGGGGGGCCTGGGGTCTCCGCAGCGTAACCTGAACACCTATCATGTCGCCCTCACCAATGCCAACCTGTTCGAGGGTGCGAGCATCATCGGCAAGTAGTTGATTGTTGTAGAGAATACGTTGGGAGGGGGGAGGGATGGAGGTTTCGCTTTCAACGATGGCTTTGAGGAGCTCGACGGTCATGTCCCCACCGACTTCTAGGGAGAAGATGTCGGCGTCGGCCTGATCCGGACGAATCACGCTCACGGTAATGCGCCTGGATATTGTGAGAGTCTTCGGTTAGCTACATATTCACTTGGTCTCTCATTATTCCTAGTGATGTGTTTCTCCACGACATACATGATGCTGTGCAGCTCTAGTGCGGGGAAGCTCTCCCAGACTCGGAGAGGGTCAAATCAGGTCGGGAAACCAGAAAATGCAAGCCCTGGCCAGCTCTGGAGCAAGTTCTCTATCGAGTCTATTGACAGCCAGTAGATCAGGGTTTCTGTTCGGACAGCCTTAGGTGGCCGACGGGACGAAATATAAATACAGTCACACCAGCAAAGCGATCGACGCGAGCGGGCGAGGGAGGAGGGGGGAAGTGGCGCAGAGAGGGGAAAGAAAGGTGAGAGGACCGGGCTCCAGACGAGACAGGAGACGGTCGAAGCGAGACGACAGGGTATCCTGGAGATGGAGGAAGCCAGAAGGCAACGGAGTAGTAGTAGGAGAAAGAGATGCAAGTGTAGGACGAGCAAAGGCGGGAGGAGGTGAGGTTACGGTTCCTGGTGAAGTGCAGCAGCGGGCGGAGCACCTCACAGCGGGCCGCCTGATTCGGTAGGCAGCCAGTCATGCGTCATCCGCCGCGACACTCAATACAATAGTAAACTTCCTGTCGCCATCCAACCTGCTTTCTTCCCCTTTACTGGGTTCCATGGTAAAGGGGATTCGCATGTTGGCCGTGCTATGTCGGGTTTCTCCCTCCTCTCTTCCACTTTCAAGCACAGCACATTATCTCAAAGACAACCATCGTACAGGTAAAGCTCTTCTTCCTTCAAATGCTTCCAAGCTACGGTCGCGTTCTAGGCCTTTCTGGGCCCCCGACCATCCATCCAGCAAAGATCCGTCAATCCACAACTCGGGTGGTCTCACCAACCCTCCAATCTGTTGAGCAGCAGCATCCCCGCAGTTCGATGATATTTGCTCCACGAAACCACTCAGGACACTGAACTCTTGAGCAGCGTCTCTTACCACTCATAGCACTACGATAAGAACACCACATGCATGTCCTGTGTGCATGCCCACATTCTTCCCCCAGATGCCATACCTGCTTCCCATTGCGGCCTGATGCCACGAGGTGCAGCCACCGGACATCCTCCAACAGTCATGGAACACTCATCACACAAAAGGATTCTTCCATTCCCGAATATATCCGCGCTTCTCTAGCTCGAGACATAATGACCCCACGGTGCTCGCTAGCTATTCATTGTCCAGTCATCTAGGTGCCCGCTCCTACTACCACTCTTAGCTCGAAAATAATCCATGCCCGTGGTTGCCACCTCGCTGCTTACTGCTGGGGATAACACGAGACTAGTGGCCCCAAGGCTCGAAGTCATTCCGGGATTAGGCCCATGAACTCATCCTTGCGACCCCGGTGACATCAGGCAGACAAGGTCTGCACGCCTGCGAACTATTGCAGAGACGCCTCAGTGCTCGAACCACTCACTTTGGTTTCTATGCAGTTCATGCGTATATCGCATACTGTGCTTCAATCGAGCGGCTTTGTTGCGAGGACATAGGTGCCACCAACACAATTTACAACACCTTGCCAAGAGGTATAGTCATGACCGGGACATACGTATCGTTCCGGATGATCCATAGACTAAGTGGTCCACTATTTTGCTAGTGAGACGGCCGGGCCTTTCATCCATCAAGACTACAACTTGTGCAATTTAGTGCTTAGCATAGCGGACAGCGCCACAGTGGTAGTGCACAGTTCTGCCTGAGTCGAATAGATACTTGGTTCATGCTAATTGGCTGATGCACTTTTCTGACGTGAGTATGGGTGTTGTCAAGCTGCTAAGTACAGTTACTTGACCGTGCTTGCTTCTGAGATCTAGGACATGGGGCATGAAGTTTCAGATCATGGGCAACTGAGCTTGGTTTCATACATGCTGAATATAGTGTGTTACATAGCTACGACGGTACTAGTCTCATATGGTCCAGTGCGTAAATCAGCTCGTATGCTAACTACTAGTTAGGTAAGTAGGGATGTATACGTATATGCGTGGTGACCCTGGGATATATCAACACACAAAATCGATAATATATGAGAAAAGTCTATTAGTACTAGTACTGTCATCATCTGGTCCCTATTACGAGCTTTTCATCAACATCGCTCACCTCATCCTGAATTCTATGAGGGATATGGAGCTAGCTAAACATGATACAGAGACTGTCGGACGATCGATGCCAAAAGTAATATTTCTGTCGATCGAGACCCACTGATACTTAGACTGATTAGGCATACACAGTATCCTTCGCGGACGAAATATAGTGTCCAGGAAAGTAGTATCCGATTAGCATGAGCTGATCCAGTTGGACACTTTGTCATCACGAACCTTCAGACGAGGTGATATTGAAGCCTTATTTGTTTATGCTATCATAACCATATATCTAGGTTAATGTAATATATCCTCGCCATGGCTAGCTCTTGCCTATGACTGAAGATATTGTTGTGTCCGACAGTGATGGCACTTTCTGTTATATACAGTCAACAATATCCTCGTTAGTATTCTGGCTTCATTTGAGCTCACGTGCACCATTCAACTGACAGGCGCTGCCTCTTTCAGAAATGGCCCGATACTGAAGTTCTCAAGGGTACCAAAGAAGCTTCATAGAATCCATCTAATCTCATCAGTTTTGCACTGAGGTCACCAATGTCCGGTCACAGTACGGCAGGGCTGTTCAGCCTCGACACGGCTTATCAAAGATAGCCACTGAGAAGCACCAAGTATCAACCCCTGTCAATTCAGTGCTAAGTGGTTAGTGCTTACAGTTAGCCGCTTATGGTAGATGCTAACTAACCTCCGATAAACCCGCCACCACCCCTCCTCAACTGTCTACAAAGAACTTGTTCTGCTATCAATTGCCATCATCACATCTCCAAATCAGCCCACCAATCATCCATAGCTTCCTGCCTTCGGAAGAAGCTGGCGATAAACCAGATAACTTCGCCATGTCCGACTCATCTGAATCCATCTCCCTGCAAGTAACAGTCCATCTTAAACCCGAGGACGTGCCGAAGTTCTGGGCCGCTTTCGAACCCGCCTACAAGGCTGTCACTGCTGAGCCCGAATGTACTTTCTTCGAATTATACCAGTCGCTTGATTCCCCGGGAACTATCTCTTGGGTAGAGAATTGGTCTGTCCTGTTTCATTCCTGGTTTCTGGTTGTTGGCTTGCTCGTAATTTGATGCTAAACTCCCATCTGCATACAGGTCTGCGTCAAAGGAATGGCTTATGGGGGTGAGTGTCAACTTTGTTTTCCAGCCTTTGCGACTAGGAGCTGAACTGACTGGTGCTGAATTAAGGTCCAATTGGTGAAGCCGTATTATCGTGATTACTTCGCTGCAACGGAGCCACTGTTTATAAAGCCTAGAGAGGCTAAGTTGTTGAAAAGAGTGGGGACACCGTTTACGATGGTGAAAAAGACGAATGGAGGGTTGGTAGATTAAATTAAGGTCCATAACAAGAACGAGAGATAACGCGGAGTGTTCTTGGACACTAAACGAGACATAGAAACATATGTACTCAAGTTATATAAGTTTATACTAGTTGAACCTGGTCCATAAATTGTGAAGCTCGAGAGTGATCGCAGCAGTTGAACGCTAGCTTGTACTTGTAGTCGTAGTTCACGGTATAGGACACAGAACTGGTATCACATGATCCCTAGCTAGGTCACATCGTTCAAAACAGGTAGATTGATCTAATCTGGATCTGCTATCAAAACATACAGGTACAGCAATGCTGACAATGATGGATCCGACCAGCCGTACTTTCCTTCTAACGCGGCCCAGTTCTTACTCGATACGTCTTGCGCATGACACATCTGCTACCCCCTCGCCTTCAACCACCTTGGCCGAAACAATCTCATCCACGGGAATCTCAGCCAGCCGTGAAATGACATGATGCAGCGTCGGCAAAGCTTCCCAGCTGAGTGCATCAATCTCAAAACGGGCGTTCTTGGTCGTCCGGAGCCGAGTGATTCTCGATGGAATGTTCTTCTGCTCCTCCTCTTGTGGCACAAGCACGGGATATTCAGCCTCAGGCTGTCCCTTGTTCGCGCGTCCAACTTGCGGCATGTAGCGATAGATCAAGTCACCCTTACCAATGTTTTGAGGAGGGTTCATGCTGAAATCTTGGTCTTCAAGGTCTTCTAAGTGGAAGTGGCCCCATACAGCGCCTTCCCAGCTGGTCGTGAGGTGGTAGGAATTGGTTCGCTCGTGTGCCTCAATGGCAGTGTACAGCTTGGGCATGCCGAGCTCTTCGCGACCACTCACGATCGGATCAGTCAGGCTTTCGAAAAGAATGGGCAGGTACAGGCCTTTGACCAATTCGCCGTCTTTTTTCTTATACTGCACGCCCTCGATGTAAAGACCTAGGTGACGGTAGCCGCCGCCGCCGAGCCAGTCCATACCGTGAAGCCTCGTCTGCGAGAAGCTGGCATAGGCCACAGTGCTTGGGTCAGTGAAGGAATACCTCTCATTGGGAAGTAGGTTTTGCAGCAGCGTCCGACTGGTTTTGAATCGGATTGACGCCGTCTGGAATGTTGACTTGAGCGACTTCTGGACGCGGTTCCTGCCCCACCAGTCTTGTCTGGGGCCGGGCATGGGGCCGAAGACAATGGGCTGTCGCCAGTATTTGGCCGGGAGTTTGCCCCAGAGGTGCTTTCGCAAGACTTGGGTGGAGTGGTCGAATTCGTCATGGCCGTAGATATAGTCAGTCATTGCTTCCACTGTGGAATGTTAGCTATGTAAGATAAGCTCATGTGCTGATACTGACTCGTCTCCATTGATTGCGGCTTAGAAGACTCTCGTGTCATCTGCTGCACAGTGCTGGCTCGATTGTGACGAGCCTTCTCATACAGCTTCAGCCGTTCTGGTATCTCCTCGCGGGTCACCTCCCGGGACAGCATGACAGCCAGGGAAACACCATCCTCAATGGCCATCGCTCCTCCAGATGCACGATATGGCAAGAACGGATGCGCTGCATCTCCGATGATTGCAAGCCGGTCATCAACCCAAGTGGGAAGAGTTTCCATGTCCAACAAAGGCCACACCCTTAAGGTGTAAGGATCAGCCTTGGCTAGCATCTTGAGAACTTGGGGATTGAAATCCTTGAAAACTTCAAGAAGCGCCTCCTTGCTAGCTTCTTGGTTCCAGTCAGAGGATGTGTTGATGGTGCTCATTGTGTCGGGGTGGATGCAAACAAAGTTCAGCAACTCATTGTTGGCACAAGGGTATATGACCACACGCTTTTCATCAGAATCCCACATGTCCACTGAACCGTATGCCTCAGCAAGTGAACGGGTCTCGGGATCTTCCAGAGCATCTCGGCGCTTTATAAGGAAGCGGAACGCGTTCTTGCCAGAGCTGAAAGGTTTAGTGTCCTTCGCGAAAGGCAATTTCGATCTCGCAAGAGAGTGGACACCGTCTGCTCCGATAACGACATCACCCTTGAAAGCTCCCCCGTTTTCAAGAGTCACCGTGGCATTCTTTGGGTCAATGTCTACAATCTTGCTCGAAGTGTGCAGCTGAGCTGGTATGCCGGGCCCAGGAGCCTGAGAGGCAACTTTCAGAGCTTCGTGCAGATGGGCTCGGTGAACAAGTGTCCATTTCTATCAAGCGTTATGACGGTTGAATGCCAAGCAGGGAGAAGTTTACTTACATGTCTCCATTTGTCTGCATGCGCTTTGTTGTCGACTATACCTAGAGGCTCTCCACCAGGAGTGTATATGCGTAACTGGCAAGGTCAGAGATGATCTTTCGGTTAGCGAGCAAGCATGGCAGCGGGTACCTGCTCAGTTTCTACAGCCCCAAACTTGGTGCCGTCGATCCCCAATCTAAGCAACGCAGAGTTTGCATTGGGCGTAAGATGAATCGCTGCCCCGATTTCGTTTGCAAAGCGGGAGCGTTCAAACAACTGCGTCCAAGTTTTAGTCTAAACTTATTGTCTACACCCTGAAGTTCGGATGCAAGAGTAACTGACCTCAACTCGGTGACCTTGTTGCCTGAGAGCGATGGCAGTGGCCAGGCCTCCAATACCAGCGCCGGCAATAAGAATGTGAAGGCCTCCTTGGGCTGTGCGTGGGTCAATGCTCCCCATTGTTGCAGATAGGGCAGTGTATCACGTTTGGCTAAAGGTTGCAGACTGGGGACACACTGGTTAATCTGCCACCTAAAGAGCGGAGTGTTGCCATGACATACTACACAATTATATCTTTCAAGACAACCTCATGATTTCTTTCACCCCCACAAATTGCCAGGATGAGTCATGTGTGCCCACCGTTAATGCCGGACGGATTTTGGGGTCTGGAGTCGTGATCTCAATCCTCGGCTCAACCACTTCGGCTCCACGTTCGGGGCGGATGTAAGGGAACCGTTGAAATGGCGCAAAACACCGTGAGGGGTAGATAACCACGGCCTATTTATCACACCGATTTTGGGTTCATTTGTTGTACACCGTTTTTACTTCCTCACTATTGACCCTCTATTGTTTTCTGGTGAGGTACAGTATCACCATCATGCCGAATCCCATCCGCGAAGACATCACTACCCGGGATGATACATCCTTCCCTTACATCTTCGAGCAGAATGTCACCATTGCTTTGAAGGATAAATCGGGTCTTGTCCGATGCAACGTCTACCGACCCAAGGAGTTGGAAAAAGCCCCAGTGCTAGTCACTTACGGCCCCTACGGCAAAGATATTCCATACTCGGACTTCCATCCGAAGTCATACAGCGAAGTCAACCCTGAGCATCACTCTGCTCATTCAGCCTGGGAAACCCCCGACCCTGCCTTCTGGACTAAGCATGGCTATGCTGTTGTTCGGGCGGATGAGCGAGGCACTGGCCAATCCCGCGGAAAGCTTGACACCATGTCCCGTGAAACAAGCGAGGCTTTCTTTGATGTGGTCGAATGGGCAGCCGAACAGCCATGGTCTACTGGTAAAGTAGGACTGCTCGGAATTAGTTACTATGCTGGAAGTCAATGGAGAGTCAGTGCCCGGCAACCCAAGGGCCTGTCGTGTATTATCCCGTGGGAGGGCATGTCCGACTACTACCGTGATCGCTGTCGCCACGGAGGCATCCTTTCGAACTCCTTTATCAAATTCTGGTGGGACCGCCAGGTCGTCTCTAACCAGTACGGTCGGCCTGGTCGTGCCGCCCGTAACTGGGGTCCTGATACCATCGAGGGTGATCTTCCCGAGGAGGAATTGGAAGCGAACCGTCAGGACCAGACAATCGACAACGTCAACAACCGATTCCGCGATGATATATACTATGCTAGTAAGGAGTACACTATGTCCGACATTCAGGTGCCTCTTCTGTCCGTGGCCAACTGGGGTGGCATTCTGCTGCACTTGCGGGGTAATGTGGAGGGCTGGACCCAAGCAGGCAGCGAGTTGAAGTATCTGCGCTTCATCACCGGTCGCCATGACCTGCCTTTCTACTATTCGGAAGAAGTGGAAGTCCAGCGCAGCTTCTTAGACGCCTTCCTCAAGGGCGAGGATCGCGAGGGATGGTCCACTGGAACAGCCCCGAAGGTTGATCTGGTTCTCCGCAAAGGAGACGTCGGATTCAACAATGCTGAAGCGGAAAAGCAATTCCCTCGCCGTACTGAGAATGAATGGCCCATCGCGCGTACGCAATACACGCGATACTATCTGACCTCCAAGCAAGAGCTGGTAACCACAGCTCCGAAAGAGCGCCCGGTCAAAATCACTTACCCTGCTCTCGGAAGTTTGGAGAACCCGCAGCTGGTGCAATTCACCACTCCGCCATTCGAGAGCGAAACAGAAATTACTGGACACATTGTCGCCCATCTCAATGTGTCGATGAGTCCCCAGCCAGGCTCTCCCACTCCGCAAGATATCGACCTTTTCGTCACATTGCGGTACATCTCTCCCGAGGGTAAGGAGGTCTTCTATACCGGCACGGCTGGAGACCCAGTGCCTCTCTGCAAGGGCTGGCAGCGTGTCAGTCTGCGCAAGACAGACCCTGAGCATCCTCGCCACCGTCCCTGGCTGCCCCATCGCAATTTTTACTCCACGGACGTGCTCCCGGTCATCCCGGGCGAGGTCTACCCGGTCGATGTGGAGGTGTGGCCGACCAACGTAGTGGTCGAGAAGGGAGGAAAGATCATCCTCGAGGTCGCATCTGGCGATACCCAAGGAAGTGGAATATTCCAGCACAATTCTCCTGTAGACCGGTAAGTTGCTCCCAGGTTGTACTAACGACTACGTTGCTGACAGAGACAGATCCCCGGAGCGATTCCACGGGCTCAACCATATCAACTTTGGCCATGGAGACAACTATGTCACTTTGCCGATTATTCCCCCGCGGGGCTGGCTGGAGGAACTCCGCAGGAAGTAGATCATAACTTAGATGAGATAATTAGAAATCGAACTTCATTCTGTAATGCGAGAGCCGAACAACCGATTGAACCACCTTCTGAACTCCATCGGGATGTGGTCCCGATGCATCCTCGTCCGTATACTACTAGTATAGACACAGCATTATATAGCAAACAGCATCCCATCCAAAGCAGTATACCAACCCCAAACCACCAAACAGAATACTCTACTACTTCATTATCTCAATCAATCTTCTACACCACCAACAACCACCACCCAATTACCCCCAAACCAACACCACCAAAATGACCAACACCAAAAACATCCGCCCCCTCTCCCGCTACATAACAACCCACGACCCCACCACCAAAAAGGCCATCTTCTCCACTACCCTCTCAGAGACCATGCCGGTGCAACAAATTCAAGACTCCGCCAATGCGCAATTCTCCCTCGTCTACACCACCGACTCCTTCCCCGCTAACCTCACCGACGAGGCCGACATCCCCGCCTACGCCTCCTACCTGACCAACCCCCCCGGAATCACCATCTCCACGGGCTCGGTGTGTCGCATTGTGGATATGCCGCCGCATGCGCTGAGTCCGATGCATCGCACTGTGTCGGTGGATTATGGGGTTGTGTTGGAGGGGGAGGTTGAGTTGGTCTTGGACTCGGGGGAGACGAGGTTGTTGAAGAGGGGGGATGTGGCGGTCCAGAGGGGTACGAATCATGCTTGGAGGAATGTTACTCCTGATGGGGAGAATGGGGAAGGGAGCTGGGCGAGGATGTTGTATGTGTTGTTGCCTGCGAAGGGGTTGGGAGAGGGATTGAAGGAGGATTTGGGCGGGATTCAGGTTAGGGATAGTACTTAAAGCTGATTTATTTGCGGGGGAGGCGGTGAGGTGGGATTGGGATGAGAGGGGATAGGGGGTGAGGTTGATATAGGGTGTAAGTTCTAGATGGAATGGAAGGGATGTCTATAGCTGTCATGCAGATACATAAGAGGTTTGAGAATTTAAATACATTTAGAGATCTGTGAGCGCGATGTTTCTGATAGGATGCTGGTTATTGACCTATTATCGTAAATCAAATGCTGATCTGGTACTATATTGTTACTGTTCACGTGGTACATTTGCTATAAGGGGTAGAAGGTAGTTGCTTTGTAACTTGATATTCGTAGCATATAAGCTATTGATATAACGTATAGGTAGTACAATATATTTTTTGGTATATGTTAATAGAACGCAAAACTGAATTTAGATCAGATATAAACTATACTAAATCACCACTCTCCTCCAACTTCATAATGGAAGATCTTATCGTTGATCCTTCCCCCAGTAAAGCGCCAGAGACGCGCAACAGTCTGCACATATATCAGAATTATCCAATTTGAAGATTTAGCATAGATAATCACCGCATTCAACCACACCCCATGCAACATGGTTTGGATAAACATATACTCCACGGGACCCGTCCCAGCCGATCGCTCTTCGTAGCTCAAGTTCCGATTCAGAGGTCGATATGAAGGGATACGTCTATAGTGCGAAGGCCAGTCCACAGGCTGAGTTACAGGGACAGCATCACGAGGAACCCGGGGTTGAGGTTGGGTCTCTGAGCCGGTGTGGTGGATTTCGTAGTCGGAAAGGATGGAAAGCGTGCTGGCGTCAACAGCCCTAGATGTAGTTGTAGCAGTTGTTGTAGTTGTAGACGACATGATGAAAATAATATCTTGAGGGTGTAACAAGCACTCTAGCAGACAACAACAGCAATTAGAACAGATGATGTTCCTCTTGACTAGCGGTGGAGAGTGCACCGAGACTAACCTGCATAACAAAAGCGATGTGCTGTTCATCCCATCCATCCCTTGCTTCCTCCACATCCCGAACGCTCAGACTCAACCCAACCCTCCCTCCATCTTTTCCCCCATATTTCCCCCGCACACTCTTCCACTGTCCGCATGATCGGATCACTAGCTGGGGCGATACTGCCGAGGAATAAGCTGTGTCCACATCGCGTGTTTGACGGTGTGACGTGATTGTCGGCTTAGCCCCTGCTACTATATCCATCTAGGTTCCGGACCTGGGTGTAACACAGTGCCACCAAGCACGCTTACTACCAACGCACAATGGTCGCAACACAGCCTTTCCAGCGCATTGTCGCTGCTGAGATAGACGGTCGCTGTCTGAATATCAGATACCGTCAGAATCAATTTCATCGTCTACAGTCCAGTCTTGTACAAAATATCGAGCAGATTAAAGATGCGATCGCTGCCGATTCGGGGAATTCGTCGGAGGAGGTTCGCGCCGAGATCTGCCTTGCCTTCAAAGAGATTCGCACACACTATGCTTCGCTGGACTTGAAGAAAGACCTGGAAGAGGAGTATCGTGTTGCCAATGGCAAGGATAATTATGATGGGAAGCGTGGAGTCGGGATTGTCTATATTGTTCCTTCTTCGCATACTATGTTTTTCTCTGTTGTCGCGGCGCTGAGTGCTGCCATTGCGGCCGGGAACTGTGTAATTCTTGAGGTGGGTTCAACACGGTCAAGTACTATGGCTCAATGCTGATTCTCGTTTTAATAGTTGACGAAAACCACAATGGCCGTACCGGGTGTGCTCAAGAAGATCCTGCCTCAGACCCTGGACGCGGATACATTCGCTATCAGCGAGGAGAGACCAGACGCTGCATTTCTTAACAAAACGCACATCATTGCACAAAGCGACTCTATTTCTCCTACTTCCAATAGCCTTTCTTCACCCACATCAGCCAGAACTGTCGCCATCGTCGACCGCACAGCCAACATCTCCGCTGCAGCGGATGCGCTGGTGTCCGCGCGATTCGCTTTTGGCGGTCGCTCCACTTACTCTCCTGACGTTGTACTCGTACAGGAGTTCGCCATGAAGGAGTTCGTGGAAGCCATTATCCAGCGATCGTCAAAGTATCTAGCTGGTCAAAATGGAGACGCTCGTCAGACGGCCGTCAATCCGCGACGATCGAGTTCGGGCGCTTCGTTGCTCGATGCGGCGTACAAAGACGCCAGCGCACGGGTGATAGTATCTGGTTCCGAATGGGGTGTAGTTGAAGTGCACGACCGGTAAGCTCTATACCCCCATCCATTGAAGTAGCATGCTGACAGTTTAGAAAAACATCTCTTCTGCAAAAGAAGGTATCCGAGAAGGTGCTCGTCCTGCATCCGGTGACTAGCCTAGACGATGCTATTGATTTCAGCACATCGTATGTCTCCCAGTTGCCCTGAAACCCTCCCTCCCCTCCTTATGGAGATATGCCAACAGAAATGTAGCATGGGCACCCTAGCAGCAACATACGCCTTCTCCGCCCCCGCGGCAGCCAAATACCTAACTCAATTCATCGACTCCTACACCTCTTATATCAACCACGTTCCCGTCGACATGCTCAGTAAGCTTCCCACTCCCTTCCCAGCCCTCTACAGGAATTACTAACAGGAACAGTCGGCCCCGCATACCCCATCAACCAAAAACCCTCGCGCGAAACTCGCTACTCAGTACCATCCCTGCAGGTCCCCCGACCCCAGTTCGTAACGGAGACCAGCAACACCACTCTGGTTCGAGACATAGTGAGCAGCTACGCATCCAAGTCCAACGACGCATTGCGCGAGGCGTTGGTACCACTGCCCGCTATCGGGCAGCGCAGTGGCAAGGAAATTGGGTTCTTTGAGCAGGGGATTATTACTGGTGGGGTGATTACGCTGTTTACATTTGTGGCGAGTGTCTCGACGATGGGGATTTATGGATATGCGGCTGTGAGGAGGTGGAGAGGGTTATGAGTGGTGTTTTCAAATGGAGTAAATTGGTATGCATGTGAGTTATGTTGTTGTGATCTTGGGTCAAAGTTTGTATTCGTGCGATATGAGACTTGGGGTCATTATGTGTGAATACTGTGTGGAAGGAGATGGTATCCGGGAATATTGGCGAGTACGATAATTTCATCTCGTCTTACAATAGTTTCGCAGTGAGGTAGACCAAGACAATTGGTTGGTCAAAAATGAACAGGATCCTCACTCAGTCTGTACAAAGCTTCGATGACCAAGAGTCTAATCACAAGCTCATCTTAATACATCTATCATGCTATCATTCAGCTAAGAGTCAAGCAGCCTCGAGCTTTTGTTCTGGCCACCTCCCAAACGTAAACTGCAAATTCGCCATATTACACAACTCCCAAGTCTCCGCGCCCAAGACCCCGTGACAACCCTCATCCTCTGCATCCCCCGCCGCTCCCGCCACAAAAGCCGCCGGCACGAAATGATCGTCTGTACCGTGCGCGTCGCGGAATTGTGGATGCTTCATGAGCCTAGTAACCGCCCGCTGCAGCTGCAATCCGGAAGTCTTCGTCATCACATCCTCCAGGGATTGCTTGAACTCCAGTGCCCATTCCTCCGGGGGGATCTCCTGGGCTAGGGAATCGCGATGTTTGACCATGGGTCCCCATCGATTGCGGTAGAGATTATGGACTGATCCTCCTGTTCCAATGAGGAGGTAGTTCTCCTTTCGGAGTTGGCGCAGTGTCTTTCCTATTTTCAGATGGAAGTGCGGATCGTATCGCGCGTTACTGGATACCACTGTTACCGGAGGGGGATTTCCCTCTGGGAACATCTTTTGGATAATGGTGAACACGTCTACTATCCAGTTGTAGTTGGGGTTGCCGGATACATTGAAGCCCTCTGCTTGGAGGAGGTCGATGCATCGTTGTGCGGTGGCCAAGTCAGATGTCATGTGGTAGGTCTTGTAGTCGTTGCTCGGGACGATACCTATGGGGCTGATCTGGGGAGCGGGGTTCGTGGCCACTTCGATGCCGTCTCCTAGTGTTGCCCAGTGGGAGCTCTGGTTTGGTCATCATTGGGTGTTAGTTAACTTAGTGTCCGTGGGGGTGGATGTCTTTTCCCCCCAATCTGGGTAGTGTAGAGTGACGGGTGGATCCGCGTGTTTATGATGATAGGGAATGGTAGACGCACCAGCATCACGATTCCTCTCACATTGTGTGCTCGTGCTTCGTCACCACATTTACGCCAGTAGTTGGAGCATTCGGTCGTTTCGTATATCATCATCGGAGAGCCATGGGAGAACAAGTGGACCGGGGTGAGGCCTAGCTAGCGGCGTGAGTGGATCTTGCTATAGGTCATAGCTGCCGGACTCTGGCTGCCAGCTGGGGTCCGGTCGGGGTTTTGCGGACATACCCATTTTGTGCCATCCGGCTTCGGCTTTCATCGCTCTTGTGGGGGGGGAGTGATGGTACTCCTAACAACGGACTGGTGAGTAATAGGATCTGGACTACTAGTCTGGGCCTGTTCCCTGTTGGTAGCTGGAGGAGATGGATCATCCAGGATGGAGACCCAGGAAAGGGGCCTCGGTTAGGGTCCTCCACATCCCGAGCACGCTGTAAGGGTCCCAAGGCAATTGATAAGCCACCTCACTGGTCATCGCGAGGGACCATCCCTTTCACTTGCCCATCTGGCTGACCGGGAGACGCGTGCTCGTAAAACTCATCTGCCTATACTAGCTGGTAGATCGCCGGTAGTATTCGGGTTGCATTCTTGCACATCCTGAATGATCCACATCTGAGAAAAGAAACCCTGCACTTCCTCTGCCGCTTAGTCATGGCGCCATCCAGGGCTGGAGCCAACTTTATGGCGCAGTCCGAGCAGCAGAGTGGCCAGCCTCATCCTCGCCTCTCTGCGAAATACGTAGACACTCTTCAATCTGGCTTAGTCCCCAGGGAAAGATAGCCTGAATAGTGAACTAGTCCCTCCTATCCCTCTAAATTATCCCAATCATGGACCCCGTTCCCCGCATTTTGCCATCCCGAGCTTGACGCTTGGTGACTTCCCCACACTATCCATCATTCCAACTCAGTTTCAATCTACTTGACACTAATTCCTCTTCTTCACCTCATCATCCCTTCCATCTCACTCCGAATTTCACCCCATATGCATCGCCTCCATCATGCTCGATAAGTCCTCTCCATCATTCCCCGCGCAATCCCCATCACGACCACTCCCTAAAGCGCGCGATGGATATTTTCAATGTGGGTTCTGCAAAAAACACTACAATCGGGCAGATCATCTAATTCGACACGTCCGGTCGCGTATGACACAGTCTTCATGTCCCCCCCATTGCCTCTATTCTTCTAACTCCACGCGCAGATACCCGCGAGAAACCATATGTTTGCCATGTGTGTAACAAAGGCTTCGCCAGGCCGTACGTCCCGTCCTCATCCGTCTCTGCCATCCTCTTTTTGGTTCTGACCGCTCCGCATCAGGGACCTGATGAAGCGACACGCTGCAGGTCATGACCATCCACGAGATGGCAAGCGCAAACGTCCCCCGTCCTATGCGAAGAGCGGTCGGGTCTCCCAGGCGTGCAAAGCATGCGCCACATCAAAGCTCAAGTGCGACGAGGAAAAGCCTTGTCGGCGTTGTCGGGACAAAAAGCTTATTTGCGACTGGCACGACGCCGGATTCGATGAACTGACCCCGGGGTCTCCGATGCAAGGTTGGTTCATTTGGGATAGCCGCTATATCCGATAACTGAGCGATTTAGGGTACGATGACCCTGATGGCCAAAGCCAGTATCCCGAGCCACCCCAACCGCAGACCGCGTTCTCGCCAACAATACCTCCTATAGGCGACTACCCAGCTACTATCGATCATCCTTCATTGACCACCCCTGACTTTACTGTAAATAACTATTTGCCTGATCCGCCCGACCCCGCGCCCGAAAATCCCCCGTCGACCAATTATGGCGGTAAGTTCCGCCTATATCGTAATCGAAGTGCAAGCGTGTGCTGATCGAGCTTCGCCGAAGCAATATCACCCGCGTTGGATCATGAAAGTGGTATCTTTAGTGTCGATGGAACCTTCTTCCCCGAGTTCATTCCCGATGCTCTCATACCATCCTTATCCCGCCCGAACGAATTAGATCCCCTGAATGCCATGAACCCTACGCTAGACTACCGCCATAACCTTCTCAGTACCAACATGCAGTTCGATTTCGATCTGACTGAAGTTGACTTTGGCCTGATCGATTACTTCAATTCCCAGGGGCTATCACACCTTGCTCCACAGCCCCCCGATGCACCCAACGATCGCTCCGATGTGGATAGTAGGATTGCGCTTGGTGCTGAGGCCTACAAACGGTCATCGCTGTCGGCATGGAAACCTGCACAGCATGATCATGTCTTTGCTGACCAAGACAATCTATCAGTCCCAGTGGTTATAGATAGCCCGGGGTCCAGCATCAGAGGCGAGCGGCAGATCCTACCGGAGAGACTCGCTCCGGGTAGTCGCGATCTCATCTTCGGAATGGTCTTACAGACGAGCGAGAAAGCCATGATTCCACGCAAATTAAAGTCATTTCCGAGCACTGAGCTGTTAGATGGCCTCATACAAGACTACTTTGCCTATCAGAGCCAGAAGCTGGATCCATTCATCCATGGTCCGACGTTTTACCCAAATGAACAGAGCTCCGACATGCTAACAGCCCTTGCTGCCTCTGGTGCGGTCCGCTCGGCTATACCAACCATCCGTAAACTGGGCTACGCGTTGATGGAAGTTGCACGCCTACACTTGTCGACTACGGTATATTTGCCTTATATGTGTTTATTTGACAGATGCTAATGTTGGGCAGTATGAGTCGGATAACCGCATCATACGCCATCTTCGGCCTTCACAAACATTCGCAGTCGTCATTGACATTGGTTTATGGAGCGGCAATGGTCGAAGGACGGAAATAGCGGAAAGCTTCCAACAACCACTGGTGACGGTCAGTTCACACCTGCACTAGAAAGGCTGTCGCTAACGATAGGTTAGATGCTCCGACGGGCATTACGTTTTCGCCGGACTATCTATACGACTATAGTGCCAAGTCCCGAGGACAACGAGGAAGAGCTGGAGAAGAAATGGCACGCTTGGATCGAACAGGAATCTTTCAGAAGGTGACACCACCTTTCTCCGTTTTGTACTCAAACTGACACGTCCAGACTTGTCCATCATTTATTTTTACATGACGCGCAGTGTGCGATGATGTTGAATGTCAGTCCACTCATATCGTACGCTGATTTAGAGCTTCCGCTCCCATCCATCCGCGCACTCTGGGACGCCAAGTCAGCAGCAGCGTGGAGGGATACCTACCTAGACCTTGGATTACTTTCAACCGAGCGACAGCCGTCTCTAGTCGAGGCCATGCGGGACATGTCCCGATTACAAGGAGCTGTCGATCTGCAGCTGGCCGGTGGCGTCCTCCTCCACGGCTTTTCGGCTATGGTGAACGAGTACCACCGTTTCAGCTTCATTTCCAAGGGCAATACCAAGCATTGGAATGCATTAGTGACCAACTCGCGACACCAAGAGCTAGTACAAGCTTTGCAGCACTTTCGCATGATCTGCTACGATTGGCCCAACTTTCCCATCCCCGAAGTCATTCTAATATACGAGATGATCTCAATGTTACTTTACATGTCCCTAGAGGACCTCCAGCTATTCGCCGGAAAGGAAGACAAGAGCGAGGCAAGACGAGTCTACCACAGTGCACTCGAATGGATCAGCAGCATCGACTCACGACGAGCTGTATGGCATGCCGGCCAAGTCATCCGAGCAGCCAAAGCCATTCCAGCCGGGTCCGTCACTGGCTTCCTAGCGGTTGGTGTGTACTATGCCAGCTTAGCCTTTTGGTCGTATAGCGTGGTGCTCAAAGCCAAGAACAATAAAATGGGCGGCTCGGAAAACCGCCCATTGGGTCCCCCTTCCACCATCCGCGGCCCAACGATCTACCTCGACGGAGACGAGACCACCGACGTGCAGAAATTCATCTCTCTCGGATGTGGCAGTCCGGCATTGCAGGGCCGACAAGGACCTGCGTTTGTCTCTGATCCGGGACAGACTATGGACCTCACTCAGGAGCTTCTGCGGGCAGATGCTTCTCAGGATGCGCTTCCCCCGTTGGTTCAGGGGTTGTGCCAGTTGATGAATGGTCTGGGTAATGCTGCTAGATCTGGTACTTGAGTAAATTATGTGTAATGATGATGAATATGATGTACGATTGGCGCGGCTTGGTGGGGTAGTAGTAGTGGTTGTTGTTATTGCTAGTAGTCGACTGCATGGTCGGAAATATTCCATGAATGGCAGTTGAAATATCCTGGGCTGTAATTAGTCCCTTCACAAACAGTCCAGTAACAGAACACACACAACATCATCTCCAATACGTATATCCAATTTCCCCACGAGGACAAGGCACAAAGCCGGATTCGACGATCAGATGATCATAAAGAAAATGAAGAACCTTGGTAATTGAAGTTCCTTTACATTCATCTTCTATCGCCAACTGAGATAAGGAAATCAATGATTGTAAAAAAGGTTAGTACTTTGCTGATGGTTACTTGTTTGACTTGTAAGTTCTTACTCCGCAACGAATGAATGAATATATATAGTGCGAGATACCACCGGGAATTACTGTTTCTAGTCGATATATATATATATCAGCACACTATAGTAGTGTCAGAAAGAAGTCATGATCTAGCACAGTAGTAGGTGGAGGGTAAAACGAACTATGCCCACCCGCTCGCATAATGGGAATGCACACACAAAACGAAAACCCACCCAACCCAACCTAACCCACAAGAAGATTCCTTATCCGGGTATGATCGATAAATAATTAATGATGGGGGGTAAAAAAAACCAAAAAGAGAATTCGAACTCCGATAGGGGGAATCGAACCCCCGGCTGCCGTGTGAGAGACGGCGATGTTAGCCACTACACCATATCGGATGTTGTTGAAAAACCATAGCAATAGTATGCTAGATATGGAAGGCTGTCATTGAAAGGCTGACTTAGGATCGGTTGGTTGTATTAGGACTAGATTCATATCTTATCATCTTCATCAAATAGTCATATATTCTAGTGCTGCAGGGGGGAAGATCAAAGTAGATGTGCTTGTTTTTTTTTTTTTTTTTTTTTTTCACGCAAGGTCCCTGCAGGGAGTGCGTCGCGCTAATGCGGTGAACACGTGGGGTGGTAGGGATCTTCGCGGGTTTTTCTTCTACCAAAGTCTGATAGTGCGTACAAAGTACAAGTCTACTGCTGGTGGCTATGAGTAGATGTGCCATAGGATTATTACTAGCATTAACTGTATGCGATCGCATCTATGATGTGTGATGTAGTGATGTGGATGGTACAGCTTATAGTTATTTTACCGGGGTCAAAGGTATCTCGCGGGTTGTACTAGGAATATATACTCGACCGGGCCTACTAGGGTGATTGCGACAAATAGTATAGCTGCTCGGTTCCTGGACTCAATTAAAGCATATTACATATCCTCATTGAATGCTAACTCATTATTCATTATTTTGCACATCAGTCATGGGGTATAAAGCGAAGTATACAAATATGTAGGTCAGTGGTCCAGTCATCGTAAGCCTAGCGGAATACAGCACCATTCTCTGGCTTCCGAGCGTAGACAACGGTCACTGGTAGATAGGCATGGGTCTGATAGTCGCGAAGAGACGCGCGCATTTGAGCGAGGAACACCTGAGCTCGCTCATATGACCATTCCAAAGTGGAAGTGAGAAGACGAAGCATGAAGCCTTCTACCCCACCGTGCAGTCGAAGCTGGTTCCAGCGGCCCTGTTCAGTGTTAGCAGTAGCAACACCTGATAATGGACGATCACTTACAAGTTCATGTAATTTGGGATCTGCGCTCCATCTGTCGTAGTTGTCAGCCAGAGAAACATAAAAACAGAATAGCAAGACCTACGCGTTCATTGGCCACTGGAACTTGTTCTCCACAACGCCAACGAAACCCGCATTACCCAGGCGTGCAGCGCTCTGTTCCCAGATCTTAAAGGTCTTGCCAAACTGCTCACCCGCACCAATGACGGTTTGTCCCCAGAGTCGGTAGAAATGATTCGGGGGCACGGTCCCATCATCCGCGACCGGTTCGACCGAATGCTCTACTACCTCAATGTAGCCTCCAGGTTTGAGGCAACGCCAGCATTGCCGTAAAAACTCGTCCCAATCAGGTATGCAGCCGAACAATTCCCGCACGTGAATGAAATCGAATTGGTTTTCCGCATAGGTCCACGGGAGCGTCACGTCGTCTATCTCAAATACACAGTTTGGAGGGACGAACGCGGGCTGAATCGGAGACAAGTCTACTCCGACAACTTTGGCACTGGGATATTCATCTGCCATGTCTCTTCAGCCAAAGTCAGTACTAGGTCTACAGTTTGGATTAACCGTAAGGAGACAATAAAATCACGCACGTTGCCCATATCCCGGTTCCCGTACCCACATCAAGGATTTCCTGCGATGCATTCTTAGACACTTGTCGATCCGCGCTGGCCAACAATCGTGAGGCGTACCTGGGGATTCGAAATGGGAGCTAAGTGTAGCTTCCCGTCGAGAGTCAGACAATACATATGATGCGCTAGATCTTGATGTTCATTGGCAATGTCATCGTTGGGGCCCTGTAGGACAAATCGTAACCGGTTAGCCCACAGCTGTGGACAAACGCTCTCAAAGCGAACAACCCACCCAGTAGGCTCCATCGCGATACGAGTGATAACGACGGCCATACTCATATCGGTAGTCGGTGATGTAAGTGGACAAGGTGATTGTGTCATCGCCGATCAAGGAGTCCTCGCCGTACGCAGAGTCATCATCCGCGATACTATCCTCACCATTGCTCATGCGGTTCGACATGTCGACAGAAGAATAAAGAGGGTGTGGGGTATCTGATAGGGTGCTCAAAGAGATCTCAGTGGTAAGGCTATGCTCCTCGCAGCGGGAAGAGGTCATGGCGGCGATCGGGAGCCGAGATCTGAGGACGGTTGCGGAGATCTCCTCCGTACGGGGCACACGAACGGTTGGGGCAGTGCAAGGGGGGTGGTATCCCATGAACCAAATGCAGAAGACCCAGCACCTTTGGAATAGGAGAGGCGGGGTTCAGATTTGGGGGATTCGTGTGGTAGTTGCGATCTGGTGAAGCTGCACAAGGAAGCAGAGAAATTCGACCGGAAAGATCGAGAAGAAAGGGGAAAAGCCATCAGGTACAGCTGAAGAGAGCGGAACCTGAGTTTGAGCGGTCTGCAACGCCCCGAGCTGGAGATGAAGGTTTACTGTTGATTGCAGTGTGGAACGTGTTGAGGGTGAAGCTGTTTGAACGGACAGATGGTACCTGCCCAGTGCGGTTTAGTCGCGTGAATGATCGGCTCTCGGCCGTGTCGGAGGGCCTCGGGCTGCTCGGGTTCAGGGTCACCTGCCGAGGCGGTGTAATCATTCCTATGCTGTCATTGGTGGCAGATGCTGGTTTGAGTTTCGCTGCTTGCTCCTTTTCGGACTTGTTCTCTGATTTCTTTCCGATCGGATGCGGTAGAATGCGGGTCACATGGCTTGCAGATGCACCCACTAGACTGTCTTGGGTTTAATGTCAGCAGCTGATCCTGCACGGGTGGCTTAGTCACGCCGCCGGCATTTGGCTGCAGAATCCGGCAATGCAGCCATTCCATTGGCAGACAATGTGCAAGTCATGACGATCCTTCGTTTCTCCTTTTTGGCTGCTCTGCAGGCCTGCAACCATCTGGCAAAGGGGATGGTGCCCCTGCTACCGAGCGTCTGCCTGTCTCCGCCTATCAACGCACTAATGCTGCGTTTTCGACGTCACCGACTCGAGTCCGGCTCTCCCTGGCTTCAGCCTTCCTGAACTCACTGTCACTTTGGGAGATTGTTCAACACTCCTCTATAACTGTCAATGATGTTGTGCGTAAAGATTATGACTCATGACATATTGCATAGTCTACGGATGTGATGATGTCCAATCACCCACAATGTGTGGTTTACCCATATCGGGTAATAACAGCCGATTATCAATGGCCCAGAACTAGCACACGCAATGCAGTAATTCCGGCACTTGCTGCTTAATGCCGTGGTGCATGGGTTGTCTTGGACTTGAATTGCCCACGAATCATCTTGCAGTACCGGACAATCTGACTATTTTACGGTAATGATCACTATGCGCGGCACAACCAGAACGTGGTATGGAGTACTTTTCCTGGTTCCACTGGGGCTCGCCTGTGAGATCCGCAGATTGGTGAACCCTCAGTGGACAAATCACAAGAGTGTCATGAGTCGCGGAGGCCCATCATGACCCTTGGGATTTATGACATGTTCCACTCGTCCTCTCCTCCTTCCAATCCACTGTACATATTCGGGGCATATTTCTGTCAACCCACGAGCTTCCTTCTCGTACCCACTCGAGGCCTATATCTTTGCACACTCTAAATAACGTGATGGTTCCCCCCGAGCCGAAACTCACAACCACGGTTCTCGTGGTGGGCGCAGGTAAGGCTTTGTTAGTTGCGTTGGACTTACCCCACGAAGAAGCCATGCACTGAGTGATTAGACACATAAAGCTAATTATAGCTAGGTTCAACTGGACTGGCTTTGGCTCAGGGGTTGAAAAAGGTACTATAACACCTACTACTGAAATACTCCTGGCTAAAGACGCCGTTTTAGGCTGGAATCCCTACTATCGTGGTAGAAAAACATGACAGTTTAGATGCATATGACCGTGACTGGAACATGGGCTTGCACTGGGGTGCACGTCCCTTGCAAGCTCTCCTCCCAGAAGAGCAATGGTTAAGAATCCAGTCAGTTCAAGTCGATCCTAATGAGCCAACAGCAGAAGAGGATGCTCTCAACTTCCTCAACGGACAGTCAGGAGAGGTCATGGCGTCCATACCTGCTTGCCTTTTCTATCGCTTGCGTCGTCAGAAGTTACGAGGATTGATGGAGCAGGGACTGGCCATCAGATATGGCAAAAAGCTCCAGGACATCCAGTATTCTACTGACGGCAAACATGCCACTGCCATATTCGAAGATGGCTCATCAATCTCAGCGAGGATTATCGTGGGCGCGGATGGAGCTCGCTCGACGACACGGCGTGTCTTACTGGGTCTAAGCAGAGGGGATGTCCGCCGGCTTCCTTACTGCGCCACCTTTGTTCAAGCCCAGTACTCTGCAGAGCGTGCTCGATACCTACGCCAATTCCACCCTCTCTACATCGCTGGCATCAACCCTGCGGGGTATTTCTCTTTCTTTGGACTACACGACGCAACAGATCGTGAACGACCAGAAACCTGGACATTCTTCTTCTACATATCATGGCACTCCTCCCTGCAGGAGCAGCGGGAGACAGCTGGTTGGAGCAACGCGCAAAGGCTTGAGCAAGTCAAGAAATTTGCCAAGAATTACACCGACCCCTGGAAGAGTGCGTTCGAATGGCTGCCTGATGACCAGAAAGTCTGGTACATGGGCCTGAGCGACTTTGACCCGCGGGACCAATCCCATAGGTGGGATAACAGAGGGGGGCGGGTAACATTGGCCGGGGATGCAGCACACGCCATGACATATCAGCGTGGCCAGGGCTTGAATCATTCGATCACAGACGCAGCCAATCTGGTGGAAGCGGTGCGACGGATTGTCTCTGGAGAGGCGACACAGGCTGTCGCCATTAGAGACTATGAAGATGAGATGATATCCCGCGCGGGAAGTGAAGTCGGCCTCTCTACTGTCAATACGGCAATGCTGCATGACTGGCACAAAGTGCTGCAGTCACCAGTGATGACATCCGGCATGAAACGGTCCACCGAGATCAAAGCCAACTGAAGGCATTGCTTACCGAGCCTGTTATCTGGTCTATGCACAGCGACTATTTACCACCGATATTTGACTTAATGATACGCTTATAATATAATGTCAATATACATTCAACTCTAAAAGATATAGCAACGTGTATGAATCCCACGTCCACAAATGAACCTCTAAGTCTTATTTCACAAATGACTCTACATGTATACCAACGGTATCAACCCTTCTACCCCGCAATCGTATATCCGGTCTATCCGGATATTGTCACTCCCATGCCCCAGCCTAGTTCTCCCATTCGGTAGCAACAAGCGCTACGCTAGTCTGCCGTTGCAGGAAGCGCCGTCCCACCCACATACCCATGCTGACCTCCACCAAAGTAGTCACAAGTACAGTGGATTTGCTAAGCGACCGTTGGTTCGCTCATGAACTCCACTTTCGGAGCAGAGGAGGCTTTCTCGTCCCTCTGCCATGCATCTCCCATTTCAGCAAAAAGTACCATACTATGAGCGTGTCAAAGAACAGGGTTGATCTGAAGATACGAATATACCTGCGCTCAATTTATAACAAAATCTTCAGAAAGCATCGACATAACAGAATACAAGTTACCAGTATAGGATTCGATGCATTGTGTTATGGCAATCATTGTTTACCTGTAGGATTTGCAGCCAGCTGTACATGTCGGGAATGACTGAGATCGTAACTGCTGAGCATGTTACCCAAGGGGATTTACTACGTCGTACGGCTCTGATGTATAATGTAGTCGTTGTTAATGGAGGAAAGACTACCTAGTTATCATTGGGTTCTTCAAGTTGACTTACTATTGTAGGCAGCTTAGTCCAAATCGACGAATATACGGGTGTATATCGTTGCGTGACCTTAGTTCTGTTCCTCAGGTTATAACGTAACTCCCAGCCGCACCGGCCACCCCTAGTACACCGCCCTAGAATCATTGTACTACTCATTGCTAATTCACTTCCTTTGATAGAAAGAGTGGTTGCATGTAGAAACGCGTTGGGCGGTGTACTGGGTGGCCGGCGCGGGCGAGTGGCCGGTGCGGCTGGGAGTTACGTTACTACACCTTCATGACAAAGAAAAATAGAGATGAGAATTTCATAAAAAACGAATAATAAGAAGCCTCGAGAGAAAGTTGACATTCACCTTGAAGGTCTTAAGAGACTGAGAAGGAAGGACACGAAGGAGGAATCTCTCCATCAGAATTTCGCAAATCTCCACAGCTCTTACTCCTCAACGTGAGCAAGAGTCTTCAGACACGAAAGATACTTATCCTGATGCAAGATATCTCCACCATTCTTATATGCTCTGAGAACCTCAGAATTCCTATCCTTGATCGTATTGACCATATATTGGATACCATCAGCAGCGAGCTCCTCCAGAGCTTTCTCACCCGCCTGCTTAGCCTCATCGTGAATCTCATGCAGTCGCCTCAGCCAGAACATGTATCTCCATGGCGAGAACCCTGTAGGCGACCGCTGTCCGAGATCCGATTCAACGAACGTCTCACCACCCTTGCTGATGTGGCTTGGACAGCCGTTCCAATATACCTCAGAGAGCAGAAGCAGGTTGTGGCTTGCTATCTTGAGCCAAGCAACAGCAGATGGTAGCAGATGAAACACCTCCAGCTGCTTCGTACCTCTGTTTACATCTTCCTCATCAGACTCCTTCCCCGAGCGAAGTTGCAGGGGACTTTCAAACAGGGTACGGAAGATGAGCAGAGCAACTTGGCCCAGTCTATCCTTCGCAACACGCGTAGAGGCAAGTTTAGCCAGAAATGTAGCAAAATTCAGCCGGTGTGTTCCCGACATAGATGCACTGTGATTGATCCAGAAATCGGTCATATCGCCAACAAGGAAGGGGAGGTCGTTCCATAGTGTACCATCGACAGTTCGTGCGATATCGATTCCTTTGACACCCCCAGAGGGTCTTGTCAATGGACCCATTCCTTGGATGCGGAGGATATCGAGGACTAGTCCCTCGTGCTCAGGTGAGTAGGAGGGGATAGTTCGCCCAAGCTCGTAGTACATGTACCATAGGGAATGGATGTGACTCTCGAGAGAGTCAACGCCATCTCCAATGTCGCAGTATCGGCTGGTCACGACCCAGGTCCGGTTGCTGAAGGCTATGTCTCGGACTTCTTGGTATTCGCCACGTGCGACGGCCTGTCGGGTGTCTTCTTGGTCTCTGCGAGAGTGATCGATTGCTGCAGTAGAAGGGCTGTCTCTGGGCAGAGAGCTTAGTAGGGAGTCACGGAGGTGATCCATTTTGGACGCTGATACTAATATTGATCGATGGTTCAATCAAATTGAGACAGGAGATAGAGGAGAGTAAAGATTCAGAGAAGTTGACAGAATCAGACAGAGATACGAACTATTGTAAACTTAACATCTACGAGAAAGCAGGGGATTCTCTCCCGTGGGGAGACCTTCTGGACCCCTGCATCTTAGGCAGCAACATAGGGCCTAACAAGGCTGACAGCCCAAGATGTGAATCTGGACTCGTGTAGATGCTGACGGGCGTAACTAGTTTCTTTGTTTGCTTGTCGATCAGCCGGAAGCTAAGACAGAATTAGCTGTTGATCATGCAACTATCCAGCAGGGACAGGTTACAAACCCCGCATTGCTGTGGGTAAGACGGCTTGCAGGGCTGAGTCGTATTCGGGAGGTGATGAGTTGCCCTGCATGCATTAGCATTGTTTGATGTTACATCCAATGTGACCGACTAGATGCTTAGCTTGAGAGCCGCTCAGATGGTCATGGGGCTAGTGAACCTTTAGCAGCACATGCACAGATATGGCAGTTTAGTTACAGTAATAGCCACTTTGAGTACTTTGATTATACATACTTGATTATTAATGATGACCTAAAACGAAGTATTTCAGCATCAATTGGATCCGGACCGGGGCCGGAAGGCAAAGCACTTGGCGCATGAAGGGAATTGAGTTGTGGATGAACTGCCGATGATTGTTTGTTGCCTTAGAAGGCATTAGTGCTTATTTATCACTGGTGAACTCTAAATAGCCTAAAGTAAGCTACTACCACAAGCGGAAAAAACAAGGTTTCAACTATGCTATTCATCGTAGCCTTTGAGAACTATACTTTAGTCCAACATGCTACATACATACTCAGTACTGCAGGCCGATATAGATGAAACTGCCCTGAGACGTTTGTTCCAACGTTTTCGCCAACATATGTCGACCCTACAGCTAAATCAGTCAGCCACTGAGTCTTGTATACTCATAAGATAATAATAATACTTCAAATCACGTGTGCCTGATGCTTACAGCGTTACATCGCATGTCCGCCCTAATCCGCAGGATTTACGCCCCAGCCCTGCCGCAGGCTACAGGGCTGTGTATGCAGGGTTCAAGGCTTGACTAATTACAGCGAACTCACTAGTCACTCTTAGCGTTGAGCCCTATGCTATACCCCGCATGAACAATATCTTCATTGACTCAAGGATCAGGAGATCTTTCCTTCTTCGAATAGTACCAAAGATGTAAGGCCACCCAGAACATCAATGTCCTGCTATCAAGTGGCTTACGGTAATCCTTCTGCGCTGGTTATCACGCCCCAGTCGTATTACTAAGGACTCGACCACCTCACCTAGGAGATCATATCAGTTGCCAGGTCAGTATATCTCTTCGAATATATGCGGCATATCTTTGATTGGATAGCTCAGGCTATCCCACCAGTGTCGCCTCAATGATGACTGCTTGGGAAACTGAGGATAGTATTTGTCAAATATGGCAAGAGTATCCCGAACTTCCAGAGTATATAAGACAACTCCACGACGCTCCAATTCACTTATATTATCTCTATTAACTCAACACAGTTTCGCAATAATTCCTCAGAAGAAGAAAGCCAATCTCCAAAATGAAACTCACCAGCATCGCCATCATCCTCTTCGCCGCAATGGGCGCCATCGCAAACCCCATCGCAGCTGAGTCGGACGATCTTCTTGCCCGGGACGTGCAGCTGAGTAAATACGGTGGAGTTAGTGCCACTACATAATCCCCCTGATCATTATAGAGATGAAACTAACATTCACGAACTGTTATAGGAATGCAGCCTTGAACACAACACCTGCACATACCGAAAGGATGGAAAGAACCACGTCGTCAGCTGTCCTTCAGCTACGAATTTGAGGGTATGTACCTACATAAATCCCTATTGGGCTCCAGGATATTTGATGTGTGCTAATGTTGTATACAGTGCAAGACTGATCGCCACCACTGCGAATACGATGATCACCACAAGACGGTGGATTGTCAGACTCCTGTTTGAATTAGTTAACAGCACTCTAGGCTGTTTTGGATATTTCTCTGGCTTGTCGTAGACTTGAGATTATTTCGTGCCTTTCAACAATGCCGATGGTCTTGTGTCAATGTGGGCTGGGGTCAGCTGTGAAGTTCTGTGTTGGAATTGGTTACGTTGTTCATCGGCAATCATTGTTGTTAACGCGCTCCTTTGGTATCTAGCTAGCTCTACCTCCTTTATCAAACTGTTGCATCTCGAGATAGGAAGCTTATAAGTGTGGCCCGCTGGCCACTCCCAACTTAGAGAACGCGTAAGAGAAATAGTATTTGGAGATAGAGCGACTAACAAGTCAAGTATCGTGTTCTTTGTCATCGTCAACGCCCAAGAGACTTATCGCTGCTGAAATAGGCTAGCACCATGATTTCGCTTCGTAAGCATAAACATACTTCGTAAGAGTAGTATGAACGCTGGTAACCTGGTCAGCCGGACAGCAAGCATAGCCAATTCGATCCAAACTGGCTTACCATACTATGTGATGCATGAAGCAACAATCACACAAAATCCTTACGATAATCTATCCGCACCTCAGAAGCCTCCCTCGCCTCCCCATCAGCATCCGCAAACGCCGTATCACCAAACAACTCCGCAACCTCCTCCAGCGTGCTATTAGCCGTCTCAACATAGTAGAAGTATACCAATCCCGCAGAGAAGAGACAGAATCCAGCAATGACAAGATAGAAGTATCCGTTGATACCGGCGAACGCATCTGGAGAGACCATGCCGATTATGAAGTTGAAGATCCAATTGCTGGTGGTAGCCAGAGCCATTCCTTTACTGCGGCCGCGCAAGGGGAAGATTTCAGCTGGTAGTAGCCACGGCATTGGGCCCCAGGTGAAGCCGTATAGGATGTTGTAGAGCATGACAAAGGCGTATTGGCCCTTGGCGCGGACCTGGACGTCTAGGTCGGCTTCGGTGAAAGCGCAGACGATGCCAAGAAGGACTGCCATTCCGAGACCTAGTTCGGTACATGTTTTAGTTGGGTGTCCACAGTGTATAGGAAGGTGTCAGAGGACGGCAATGTACTCACCTCCAAGTATGAGCAATGGTTTCCGTCCCCAGCGGTCTGCTAACCACCAAGTCGAGATTGTAGCCGCAGTATAAGGCAGTGCGTTGGCTGCAGTGTACAGAAGGGACTTACGCTCATCGAAGCCTGCGGTAGCAAGTGTGCTGGGAAGGTAAAATGAGATGATATTGATTCCGTTGAGTTGCGCGAACATCTGCACGGTGATTCCGACGATGGTCCGCTTGCGGTATCGGGTGAACATTTCCTGTCCAAGGTCAGTTTTGCATTTGATTGTCTGCCCACGGCAAGCGTAGGAGAACTCACCATCCAAGACGACTTCCCTAGGTTGGTTTCGAAGATAACCGCTTCCTCGATCTCCACAAAAACCTGCTGCACATGTTCCGCCTGAGTATCGTCATTGGCGTGCAGGTCAGCGACTGTCTGCAAGCTTTCTTGCATGAATCCGTTCTTGGCCAGCCAACGAGGTGTCTCGGGAAGGAAGAAGGACATGGCCAGCAGAATAAAAGAGAGAGCAATCTGAATAATGAATGGACCTTGCCACGACATTTTACTGGGCAGAAGGAAATTGAAACCATAGTCTACCCAACATGAAAGCATATAACCTGCTATCTGAAAGGTATATTCGATTCCCACCATCAAACCACGCCGATGAGGGGCGGCAATCTCGGTCTGAATGATGGGGACTGTCATGGAGAGAAACCCAACACCTAGACCTTGAATGGTGCGACCGGCAATGAAGGTGCCAAACCCAGGAGCGAAGATCTGAATGAACGCACTGAAGAAGTAGATAAACCCGCCGAGACGGACGCACCGTTTGCGCCCCATCATATCGCCTAGTCGTCCTGCAAGGAGTGCACCCACCGCCGCGGACGCCTGTAAACAAGCGACAGCTATCCCTGTAATTGAAGGATCGACACCGGTGGTTGAGCCGTCAGCACCGCCGTAGTCTTTGAAGAAACGAGACACAAAGGCTGGGTTGACGAGAAGACCAGACATAATTCCTATCGAACACAGCCATCAGCAACGACACGAAGTGACGACTAGTTTGTCGCCAGACAGGAGGCAATTATACCAGAGTTGTACCCAAACAGGGCATCTCCCAGACTGCCGAAACCACATGTCGCATAGAGCAATGGGGTTCCCTTGAAGGGATACCAAGCTCTTACCTTCGTCGGCTTCAGCTTCCGCTCCAGCCAGCTCTGCTGCTCTACTTCCCGAGCAGCCATAGCCTGTGCAGTGCGAGTCAAAGCGGCATTATCCGCTGGTATAGAGGACATTTTGGTAGCCATAATTCCAGAGGAGCACCCTCAATGAGCAAGGGGCAGTGCCAGGTGGACTCTACGATTTTGACGGACCGAGACATTTAAACAGTTGTGGCCGTCGCTCTATTTCTACCCCAGAGCATCATGTCCCGTGGGGAAGCAGACCTTTTCTCCAGGCCCTGAAAGTGGAGCTGGTGTCGGGAGTGAGCCACTCCAGTCGGCCATCCGGGGTTGGCGCGCTCGTGTTGCTTTAGCTCGGCGACCATTGTGAGTGCCTACCAGTTGCAACAAGACTGCTGTCCCGTCGAAGTGGGAATTCCTTTGTCTTAGACAATGGTTTCATCGCATTATCCCGTAGTCACGGCATACTTCCAGGACTGAATTTAGCCTTCATGTTGCAACAACGATGCCGGTGGTTAGAAGATGTAGTAGGGGTTTTCTCACCGGTTCCGTGTGGTTTCGGTTCCGAGTCCAGCTTGGCCAGTTCCGACCCCACTCGGTTCCGAGGCATTTATTCCCCGCCGTGGGATGGTCTCCTGGTCTCAACCAACTGCCTCCTTTGGTTACGCAAATGGCTCACTTTGTGGGTACGGATAGGGTGAGCTTCTGAGATGTCCGCCGGAACCGACATCATAGATGGCATGACCTCCACCGTGGTACCACCCGGCTAGAAGTGCCCTGTTAAAAGCCCTGACCAATCCCTGGAATCTGGTTGATCTGTACATAATACTTGGCCAAAATGGCTCCTTCAAACATCAATCAGGTTCGTTTGACGTTTTATAATATCTCCATCAAGAGTCGACTACTGACGTCCTCGATCGGTGTCCGTACAGGCTTTCGTTTTACATCCGGGTGGCAAATTCGATTATGAAGAGCGTGTGATACCCAATCTTCAGACGGATCGCGACGTTATCGTCCAGGTTATCGTGACAGGTCTTTGTGGCTCTGATGTAAGCCTTCTTTTGCGTTCATCGTCTTCCTAGTTGGGGCTGCAGCTTACATCGACCTAGATCCACTATTGGCAGCATGGCCGCATAGGACGGTATGTGGTGGAAGCCCCCATCGTCCTTGGCCATGAGTCCGCCGGCATTGTAGTGGAATGCGGAAGCAAATCAGGCTTCACTGTCGGTGATCGCGTGGCCCTGGAGCCCGGCATTGCTTGCAATACCTGCCAGCATTGCCGCGCAGGCAGATACAATCTTTGTAGCGCAATGCGTTTTGCCGCTACACCACCCTATGATGGCACCCTGGCGACCTACTACCGTCTTCCTGCAGAATGCTGCTACAAGCTGCCGGCACATGTGTCACTGCAACACGGAGCACTGGTCGAACCACTCAGTGTGGCGGTACACAGCTGTCGCCTGGCAGGAGATATGCAGCAAAAGTCGGTCGTTGTCTTCGGCGCTGGTCCTGTTGGCTTGCTCTGCGCAGCCGTTGCACGCGCATTCGGTGCGTCAACAGTCGTGATTGTAGACATCAACTCCGACCGACTTAGCGTGGCACAAACGTACGGAGCCACGCACACGTATAAGATGAGCGCCGATTCCCCCGAGCACAATGCCGCCAGAATCTTGGAAGAATCAGAGCTGGATGCTGGAGCTCATATCGTACTGGATGCCACTGGCGCTGAGCCTTGTATGAATTGTGGTATTTCAGCCCTTGCGCAGGGTGGAACATTTGTTCAGGTCGGCTTGGGCAAACCGAACCCCTCACTGCCGGTCGGTCAAATTTGTGATAAAGAGGCCATTTTCAGGGGGTGTTTTCGGTATGGTCCAGGAGATTATCGAACAGCTATTGGGCTGCTATCGTCGGGTCGGGTTGTCCTAGAGGGCCTTGTTACCCATGAGTTTCCTTTCACACATGCGAAAGAGGCATTCAAGAACGTCGGCAACCGACAGGGTATCAAGACTGTCATCTATGGACCCGGTGCAGATGAGAATACAGCGAAAGCAACCACGGCATAAAAAAAGTCAATCTCCTCTCATTGTTCTGTATTAGTAAACTGTAAGACGCTTTGCGTGTTAAATAGATTTGCTAGCTTCATGGTTCCGCTCCGGCCCATGACATGTCCCATAGCCAGTACAGTCCATTGTCACCAAAGGCATCTGAGGCGATATCTGGAACTTCCAAGGGAAAGCTAGTGTCATTCCAGTTATTCTCGAACGACCCATGCCACGAGTTTTCAGCTGGGGCGTGCTCGTGAGTATCAGGCAGCTGTTCTTGACTGTCTCTTGCGCCGTGTGTGTCCTGGAGGCTACCATCCCTGCCAGAAGGAATAACTAATGGATTAAAATACAATCAGCGTCACTGAACATACCATAGGGATAGAAAGATGGCGTTGCGCTCACCGTTTTGAACAGATGCTAGACTCTCATTCAAACGATGCATCCTGCCATAGTCTGGCCATGTCGGCCGCCGTAATGAACTGTCGGTCTGAGTTATTGGGGCATCCAGGGGCAGTCGTAGGGTGTCTTCCACGGAGATGGACGCAGATCCCGTAGATAATGTGTGCCCTTCCTGTTGACTGTTTCTTGTGACTGGAGCCAGGATGGCCTCCGATTCACGGCGAAGAATCAGAGTGACCACATTTTTCAAAACGGTCGTACTTTGTCTTGATAAAGCTGACCGTTCACCCAAAAGGCTCTGTAGACGTAAGATCCGGGTGATTGTACGCTTCGCCACTTGGGTTGAATCTGATAATGGGTCTGATAGGGCCATGACTGCCAGTACGATTGCAGCATGGAATATATTGATGGCAAGAAAGGCGACAAGATGGCTATCTGTTGCAAGTTGAGCAAGTACCGGCACTTCTGTGACGCGCGATGTCCTGAGAGCAGCATTCCACCAATGCATTGAACTTTTAACCGGCTCATTCGGGGACATGGCTTCGAACGGTGACAGCTTCTGAGCCGGCGAGCCTGCTTCAGGGTGTGAAATGGGAGATTCCGTTCCAAGCCTTGCCCCAGAAGTGGGATGACTTATTGACAGATGCCTGACTTGCCTTGCCAGCAACGGCCTGTGGAGAACAATGAGAACATTGTCGTAGGTCAATTGCAACGACAGGGATTGCAGAGCATGCGCTCTTGCACTCGGCCCACTATCAAGTTCGACATCTCGGTCAAAGTCCATAGTCAAGTAGTCGGGCAGATTATTCTGCCACTTCTGGAGATTCTGGGTCGCTTCTTTCACTAGTTCAATGTAAACCTCCCCGGTCAATGCCTTAGAGGAACCTGAAGTGCGCGAGCCGAAAATGAACTCCAGTGCCGGAGATGCCATTAGATAGAGGGTGTTTAATTCTCTTTGATAAGGAGAATAGCAGATGGCGTATCCTTGCTCCGAGCCGGGTGCAGTAAAATATGGGTTCTCCAAATTATCCGCCGGCATGCTGAGATTGCAGTCCTTATCATTAATTCCCAATGGCCGACCGTATGTGATGGACGCGAATCGGTCCCACGTGTATATTGTCCACCATACTCGCTTCCGCTCTTCAATCTCCTCAAGCTTTCCTGTAGGAGATTCTCGATGTAGCCCCGCAGCCTGGGACATCTTGATGGTTGCACCGAGCAGAGAGAACGACAAGTTTGGGCGACCATGATAAACATGGTGCGACCCGAATAGAATTAGAATTTGAGCTGCCGTCACTGAAGACTCGTCCATCAACTCCACGACATGCAATTCGACAAGACTCATGAGATCGGCACTCAATTTCCGCCACCTACTACTGTCGGCTGCATCTGTGACGGTTCTTTGTGATCGATACCATGCGCTCATCCCCAGCATGACTGCCAATAGAAGTAAGAATGACTTCTGAGAAGGATGAGCGAACCCATCAGTAATAGAGTGCAGTCTTGTGCGAAAGGTTGGCTCGTAGATAACGAGAGAGAACCAGTGAACTGTATTGAAGTATTCCTCGATTGAAGAGTAGGTGACATCTGTGGGAGGAAGGCGTTGACCTAAGATCGAAGAGATAGGACGTCGCTGCCCTCCGGCGCGCCGGTCAGCAACCCCCGTGCTAGTCCGGGCTCCTGGAATGGCGGAGGTGGATTGTTCATCGATGACCTGCTTGTCCAGCTCGTAGATTTTTTGGGCGATACCCATCGTAGATTCGGCTTCGCCATACTCCATCAGGAACTGCGCCTGATGCGTCTCCTCAGATAGCTGTGTGTCATTTCTCTCAGTTCTGGACGTAGATGGGCAGTTGCCATCAGTATATTGTGGATCATTATCAATAGTTGCTGCTAATGTCCTGGTCTGCCGCTGGCGGCTTTTCGAAGCCGCTTTCGTGCTATTGAGTGTCAGGGAATGCAAGGTTCAGTGACCACAAGATAGAAGTGGAAGTGTTCTTGTAATGATTATGAGAACGGGGTGACTTACATGCGATGTTTATCCTTGGGCCTCTGAGGAGCAGGAAGTTGACGACAGACCACTTTAGCCCGTGCACATAAGGAGCAAGGTCGGAAAGGATCGCACTGTAGACGCCAGATAAATGGGTGTCATCTTTTGTACCTTGGTAAAGGATTACTAAAGTGAAAGAAAGTAACTCTCGCTTACCCGAGTTTTATGGCGCCGGCATCTTTCACACGCATTACTGACCCGGGTCGGCAACGGGGAACGGACTTGGCTTGTGTTGCTTGACGAATTGGACTCATTCGAGAGTTGGAGATGTTCCCGTTGTCGATTGGACATGGTCGGAGTTTGAACCTGGGAAGAGAAGCCGTTCAACGGGACCGGAGAAATGTGGAGGAAGTACACAATCCCGCGAGAAATGGAAGGGTCTTTCTCCGCATCAAAGCGGCGGCCCGAATCGGGGATAACCTCTACGGGTCACTAGAGTTCATGGGCTCGGGAGTGAGTTGATCCGAGATGCAACCAAACCTACTTATCTTCGAGCAGTTCTGTTTACCACATACATGATAGCTAATGAGAAGAACATGTCTCTGCTCTAGACGGTTTGAATTGGACGGTCATCAAAGTGTCAGTCTTGACAATGGGGATAAAAGTCATTCATCGCTTGAGGTACTGGATATATTCACTGCTACGCTATCAGCCCTCATCCAGTTACCGAGGCAAGCCGTACTAACCAATTAGTACTTCATAGGCTACTAACTCAACCATCATGGCAAGCTACAGTACTAGTCTGGATACAAAAAGAGCTTAGCTGTTCCTGATCCCTGTACCCAGCTGACTCTTTGAGTCAGGCTTTCCATCTTTGAACTAGTACTGCTAAAGTGCGACTTAGTATTAAAACCTCTTATCTCACACCATCGTCCCACCGTCCCGATTCCATCCTAGTCAACTCAGCCCTGTCTCTCTGCACATCATGGACGATGAATCTCCTTCCTCGCCTGACATGTGTGAGAAGTCCATCCACGAGCCCCCGATCGTTTCTTTCGATAACAGCGGTGACGGCCCGCTTCGGGTACCCGGGTTTGGTGCCATCCCTCTGGAGTACGAGCTTCCATCCGACGCGCGCTTTGCTCATGGAATCAAAGAGTGGCGCCAGGCGCCAGCCGTCACAGCACGTGAGCTGGCCATGACTGCGGTAATGAATCGTCTGACCCACCGTCCAAACTGGCATGTCGATGTCTGTGATGATGTGGTTGTGGCGCGCTTGCGGCAAGAGAGCTCTGCCTCCATCGCTGTGAATCCCCTCTTGAGTGACCTGGCGTGGGAGTGGTGCGTACAGGAATTACGCGATAAGGCCATTGAGTTTCAGCAAAAGGGACACATCCGGGTGCTGGACACTGGCACCTGTGTTTGCAAGTCTGATCATATTCCTGCACTTCAAACGGGGGAGCTAGCCGGCGAGTTCCGACGCGCAGTAAAACCGGTGCTTCGGTCCCTAATAGAACCCGGGCAGTTGGATTGGCGGTCAAGGAATAGATTAAGTATCGTCGACCCGACCTTGTTTCCGCTGGTTTATGGGCATAGCTTGGTCTTGACTGATGGTGGTAGGGTGGAAGTAGCGAATGTGCTTGGCGCGTATCAGGGTGCGACATCCCTTGCGCCTACTCACGTCGACAAGAGGACGGATTCGGCAAACATTCAGAGGCAAATTGATGAGGGGGGAAAGCTGTCTTGGTCAATGATTGTCGACCATGAAACAGCACCTCATTACCGATGGAGCGCGAATTACCAGGCTCTGCCATCTGAAGCGAAGTTTGTAGGGGATGCAGGATCGACGCAGGTTCGCCTCACCTCATATGTCAATAATCTGCACCCTGTGCACCAGGGCCTGTACCGTGCAATTGAAACATTGGTAGGCCGGACAATACCGTTATGGAACGACTGCTTGGTCCAGGGACAGCGGGGCTGGAGCGATATCTTGAACCAGGGCCAGCTGGGGCCGGTGCCGCTACGGATAATCACTTATGGAATAGAGTGGGAGAATGAGCTTCCTAAATGCTTGCTCGCCTTCCGGATTCCAAGTGAGTGGAGAAAGTCGAGGTACCGCTTTTTCCGAGAAGAGCTTTTGAACAGTGGGGGGGATAACACAGACGAGGGTCGCAAAAGATACCAACGCGCACAAGAACGACTGGAAGACTTTCAAGACGTTATAGGGAAGTGAAGACAAGAAGTTACCGCCCCCCGAGTCAGACCTCTGGCAACGCGCAAAGGAGTATCTCGAACTCCCTGAAGATGGATCAGCCACCCCGGTTCCTGCCCCGGATGATTGGCAGCAGAAGACTTGGAGTGCAATCGAACGCAAGGCCAAGCGAGTGGTGCGTTTTCGTCACCCGGAGCCTGGGACGGCTTTCTCTTATGAAGAGTGGAAGACGGGGCATCACCACGAAAGAGCTGTGGTTGACATGATCCGCAAGCGGAACGACTGGCATAATATGCCCTACAAACCTGTCACGCCTCCCCACAAACCATATACTATTCGGCTTCAGGAGACCTTCCGTTCGCAAGGACTACAAGTAATTGTGAACATGGAGAACATTGAGCTTACCACTGACAACCCGGAGTACAAAGGAACAGACTGGCATATGGAAGGCCAGCTTAACGAGCACCTCGTAGCTGTCGCCATCTTTGCATACGATGTCGAGAATGTTACAGAACCCCAGATCGCCTTTCGTCAGAACACTAAGATGGATCAATGCTTCTACAGATATAGGGAGCATAAAGAAACAGGATGCAGGTGGCACATACGATCGCTGCCAGCCCACAGATATGGAAAACATGGCTACTCCGATTTATATGAACTGGCGCAAATCCTGGGCTATTCAGATATTGACCTCGATACTGATAACCACACAACGAGAACATGGCAGGATAAAGGTGTAGTTTCGGTCTCGCAGGGGCGTTTGATCGCATTTCCCAACCTTCTAGAGCACCGTGTCGAGCCCTTCTTCTTAGCTGATCGGACTCGCCCGGGGCACTTTAGATACATCAAGTTGTATCTGGTCGACCCTCACTATCGCGTCTGCTCCACCCGAAATGTGCCGCCCCAGCAGCATCATTGGTGGGCAGAAGCGGTAGGTGCGGATCTGAGCGCCGCGGGACTGCCTCAAGAGATAATCGATCAGATCATGCAAGAGACGGGCAGCTGGCCTATGGGGTTACCGGAGGCTCGGCGGCACCGCCACGCCTTTTTGAAAGAGCATCGCTGGAATAATCTGGTCAGGATGGAGCAAATGAATTGGCCGTACTTCAACTGTTGAACATAAAATTGGAAGAACAGATGGAAGGGTTTGCTGTGCGCGCCGCAGCAGAGAACCTACCTATGTAACATGGAACAAGGGTACTCAAAATGTCAACATCAAAGTAAAGGCCTTGATTCTTGCGGAGTATACTTGCAAATACTACACATTTTGCAGTAAACTTCTATAATTCTCGAAGCTGACAGCAAACACATAGTGTGATTGCGACGAGAGAGCTATCTTGACAAAACTAGCTATTAATGCCCCGAGCGGAGAAACATAGCGCCTGGCCCTAGCAAACAGCCTCCTGCGAATTCGGAGTCAGTCCGAGTATGAAGGTTAGCCGAACTCGACGTTACACGTATCAGCTAGCTCGGGGTCCGGAATAGCGAAATCACTATCAGAGGGACTTTCTTCCATCACCTCCGTCAAGTCGGTGATGGAAGTCTCAAAAGTTCTCATGATATTTAGGTGATTGACGTCGGAAATGTGCCCGATAGAAATATCATCTTCATTTGTCTTAGATAATTTATCAATGGTCTTTTTGAGCGTTTCCCCCTCTTTACTGAGTTTGTCAGTTGGTGAAGGCCATTGGCGAGAAGCAGGCAAAGGAGGATAAAATCAAGCTCGCCCTGAAGATTCTGGGCATTGCCTTTGCTTTTGTACCCTTCCTCGATGATATCACTCCGGAGCTCGATGTGCTGGACGGAGCCTTCGAGACTGTTGCTGCTACCGGTAATGTCACCCTGGGCATCCAAAGCATCCTCTCGGATCCCAGCCCCGCCCCTATGGTGCTTCTGGATCTCATCGTCGTGGGGGACTACGCGATGAAGACGACTATTCGGAGGCCGCTGCTGCCCTTCACGCGGTTACTAAAAATGACTTGGAAAAGATTGGCAAGGATTACAAGGCGGAACAGGACAAGTTCAATGATATCACGAAGGCAAAATGCCGTGTTCAGGTGGATGGGCGGCGCGGATTGTATACTGTAGTCGAAGCAGAAGTATACGGACAAGTCTTTGTCTCGCAAGTATAGCTATATGGTGGCATACTGTCATCTGCAAGGGTCCCAGCGAGCTCGAGTTGATAATTGCATTATTTGCAATTTTTTGTTGTTTCCGTTGTCGTGAAGGGGTCGCATGACAACAGTTAGGATCAAAAACTGTTGAATTTACAAGTGTCTCCTCTATCCTAAACAAAATGCAAAGCGCAATGAATAGATTTATTCTTCAAGATACTATAACATATTATAATGCCTGGAATTATTCTTATGTTTCGATTTCCAAGCTTGGGTGCATCGGCATGGACATGGATTACATAATATCTTATATGTCAAATGTTCATTTTATTTGTTTATGAATTCTTCCCTTTTTCTTTCTTTCTTTTTTTCCTTTTACATTTGTTCGCCTTTCGTCCTCCAAGATGAATACTAAACAAATAAATAAATGGATAAACGTATGGAGTGCGGCCTGAGAGTTTAGGGCCCCAAGTGGGAGACAAAGGTATGACTAGTAGTAGCCCGCCGAATGTATTTTTCGACCTACTGGTTACTAGTCGCAGCAACATTTCTAGTGGGAACTTGTACAGTACCACACCCGGAGTACACCCGACCGTTGACAATAAGTATGTTGGCCTGTTTCTATCATTGGGTCTCGTCACTCGTTCTTCAGGTTGATCAACCCCGCACTTTGTTCAATGCACAGGGGTCAATCAAGAATGAGAAGGTCACGGTGCCGCGCGTGTCTCAGCGGAACTGCGCCGATCGTCCGAGGCGTCGGAGAAATATCCTGGTTGACTTAACGAGTCTCGATATCCGGAGCCTGGGGTAAAATGATGATCTGAGGAAACAGAGAAATGCGGGGTGCAGGTTTATCATCTCATGTGTTGAGCTGCGAGAACCTTTCATTTTCCTGGAGAGCTGAAGAAGCCTCCACTCTTGATGCAGTTTAATATCCAAAGACGCGGTCTATGACCCGTTGGCGACTATGAACAAACCTCAGGGCCAAGTGCTCTGTATATTGATGACCATAACATGCGGCATCTCATACCTTCTCTATGGCTATGACCAGGGGTTCATGTCAGGCGTGCTGTACGCTGCCACCACCTACCTCGAATTATGGTTCTGACTGGCGTGCAGACTCGCTGAGGATTACCTTCAAACCATGGACCAGCCATCAACCTTTATGCAAGGACTACTGTCTAGTCTTTACACGCTTGGGTGTTTCTTCGGTTGCGTTGGCAGTATACCATTCAGCGAGAAGATTGGTCGTAAGAAGCCTATCTTAATCGGCACAGTCCTGATCTCGATCGGCGCAGTGATTCAAACAGCGGCATACTCACCAGCTCAATTTATTGTCGGGCGGATCGTGTCTGGAATGGGAACCGGACTGAACACGTCTGTGATCCCAGTATGGCAGGCCGAGACCCTTCCAGCTAAAAAGCGAGAACGATTCGGAGCCATCCAGTATGTGTTGGTTTGCACAGGCACCACTGTCAGCTACTGGATGGCGTATGCTCTGTCCTATTCCGCAAATAGTGTTTTTCAATGGCGCTTCCTGGTCGCAGCGCAGCTTGTGTTTGCGGTGCTGATAATGTCCCTTGGTAAGTACCTCATGTATTTTTCACTGATCATGCCGGGTTCACAGCTTATGGTTTGTAGTTCCATTGATGCCGGAGTCCCCCAGATGGCACTTCGTCCACGGCTACCGAGACAAAGCCTTGTGTACACTGATGAGAATGCATGGAACATCGGATGAACAGCAAAGCGAGGTCCAAGCAGAGGTCCATTTGATCCAGCAAGCTGTGGAGCTTGAAGCCAGCCATGCAGCGACCAGATGGGTTGATCTATTTAAGAATGAGCCACGCACACAAAATTTCCGACGTCTCATGCTAGGGTGGTGGTAAGTCTCGCTTAACAGTCACTGCGGGATGTTTCGGCTGATCAGATGCATCACATGCAGGTTGATGTTCATGGTGATGTGGTCCGGCGTGTGCAGCATCGGCTATTACATTTCATACCTCTTCGAAGTCTCCGTCGGTCTCAGCCATAATCTATCCCTGCTCCTTTCCGGGTTCAACGGTCTCTGGTATCTGTTATCAGCATTTATCCCATTTTTTGTGATCAATCATCTCGGCAAGCGGCGGTGTATGATGATTAGCGCTGCTGGCATGGGCTGCTGTTTCCTGACCATGTCATTAACCATCCGGTCGGGCACGTTTGCAGCCTCGATTATCTGCATTGTTGCCTTCTTCCTGTACTACACCTTTTTCGCACTGGGATATCTGGCGATACCCTGGTTGTACAATGCCGAAATCATGCCTCTTCATCTGCGATCCCAGGGGACAGCTCTGACGACCTCCTCGAATTGGATTTGGAACTTCGCCACCGTCATGATGACTCCCTCGCTGATGAGCCAGCAGGGCTGGAAGGGATACCTAGTATTTACGGTGTTTAATTTCTGCTTTGTGCCGGTGATTTACCTGCTATATCCGGAGACTACCGGCCGGCGGCTCGAGGAGATCGACGCGATATTCTACGGGACTTCGGTCTTGGTAGCCCGAACAGAATGGGCCGACAAAGGCCGGTTTGAAGCCAACCCGCTGGGAGGAGTCATCCAGGGGCTAGAACCTTCGCAGAAGGAAACGCAACACCACGTGGAGTACGTCAGCTCAAACTCGGAGAATTGCTAGCAGGTACAACAATGTCTTGGAGTATTCATGTTGGTTTGGGCATCTGTTAACTGTTATGGAGGGTTGTGCATTCAATCTGCTTATTTGCTGGGAGCAGAGGGAACGGATTACTCAGATGCAGCGTCATTATGCAGATGTATACTCCGTACTGCGTAATGTCCTGTTAACTCCGTGACTTAAAATCCGAGAAATAGGCCCCATAACTTGATTGATTGCTAATTCAGGGTAAAATCCGATCCACCGGATTGGTTGTTAGCGTTTTGTCTGGTGAACGATCGTTAGACCCACAGTTGGCGCAACAACAGACTTTGCGCCCTTCGGGGCAACCCAAAGAAACCAGCCAGTAGGGAGGCACTTTGAGATGTGCCTGATCATGGCATTCGCTGGATCCGTGTCGGTTCGCCCAAAGCCGAATGCCGAAGGGGTCCCTGGCGGCTAAGCTTGCGCCCGCAATTCGAACATAAATTTTCTTATGCTCCATCTTCCACTGCGGGAGCCAATAATCTCGGAGCACTGCCTGTTGCTTCTTGTCTCGGAGGCGACCACTTCCGGTTGTATAAAAATCTGTCACCGACTTCGCCGTGCAGGTGGACCTCGTAGGGATTCGACAGGCTCCACTCATCACGTTGGAGAACAAAATATCAAGGGGCGTGGTCGCTGCTGTGCGTAGTTGAAAGGTTTTTGGATGCATGTACTATTAATCTCCACTTCAACTATATATGCCCGTTGTTGTGGCTTATAATTACCTTTTTACATTTTCTTCATATTGCTATAGTTATTTTTTTCCGCTGAAAGGCGTGTAATCTTATAATCATGGATCCACCCCACCGGGATGGTGCAGATGAGAATGACCTCAGTCTGCAACTAACCAAGACTCAGACTGCTTCCAGTGTGGTCACCAACGAGCAACGTCGTGCTCTCACCAACATCGCCTCGGAGTTACACACCGAGTCGCTGGCCGCTGTCATCACCAACGAGAAGGTTCTAGATCCAAGCCATCCCCAGTTCGATCCGTATCAATGGGCCAAGGTCACTATCCGGGCCTTGGACGCCGAGGATATCGATGCCCGTCAGCAAGGTATCCTATTCGAGGATCTGTCGGTTCATGGATCTGGCTCTTCGCTTCACCTGCAGCAGACGGTGCTGTCCACCCTTATGAGTCCCTTCAAGCTGGCTACTTCGGCATTCCGGAGCAAGAAAAGCACACGTCGCACGATTCTACACAGTCATGATGGTCTTTTGGAAAGTGGAGAACTGTTGCTTGTCCTGGGTAGACCTGGTAGTGGTTGCTCTACCTTTCTCAAAACTATCAGTGGACACCTTCATGGACTGGAATTGGACCCCCAAAGCAATGTGCAGTACAAAGGTATCGCATTCAGCCAGATGATCAAGGAATACCGCGGTGAAGTCCTGTACAATCAAGAAGTCGACAAGCACTTCCCTCATCTGACCGTTGGCGAGACCCTCGAGTTCGCTGCTCACGCACGAGCACCACACAACCGGATCGGTGGTATGAGTCGGGCAGAGTACGTCAAGACGAGGGTCCAGGTGATCATGGCATTCTTCGGTATTTCGCATACGTACAACACCAAAGTGGGCAACGATTTCATCCGTGGTGTTAGTGGTGGTGAACGGAAGCGCGTGAGGTGAGTCGGCACAAAGGTCCCACGATGATATAGCTTACTGAACCATTTAGTATTGCCGAGATGGCTCTATCGCGTGCTCCTATTGGTGCCTGGGATAACAGCACACGCGGCCTCGACGCTGCCATGGCCCTCGAAATCATTCAAGCTCTTCGTCTTTCCTCTGATCTCGTCGGCTCCTGCCATGCTGTTGCCGCGTACCAGACATCCGAGTCTATGTACCAGCTGTTCGATCAGGTTGTGGTACTGTATGAAGGTAGACAGATCTACTATGGTCCGCAGCAGGAGGCAGCCCAATATTTCGAGGAAATGGGCTGGGAACGACCACTGAAACAGATCACCCCTGACTTCTTGACGTCCATCACCAATCCTCGCGAGAGAATCGCTAGGAAAGACATGGCAGACAGAGTTCCCCGGACACCAGCCGAATTCGAAGCTTACTGGAAGAAGAGTCCGCAATATCAAGCTCTCAAAGCTAAGATGCACAGCTATAAGGCGAGATATGCGCCCGGAGTCGAGCTCGAGAAGCGATTCGGCGAAAGCAAGCAGGCGCAGCAAGCGAAACATGTTCGTCCGAAGAGCCCTTATCTCCTCTCGATTCCCATGCAGATCCGGATCTGCCTCCGACGAGCATATCAAAGAACACGAAATGACCTTCCCACTACCTTGATTACCGTCTTTGTTCAAATCGCACTCTCGTTGATTATCGGTTCCATTTTCTACAACACACCCGCTGCAACGGCTGGCTTCTTCCAAAGGGGTGCTACCCTCTACTTCTCGGTCCTCATGAACGCTTTGATTACTATTAACGAAATTATGTCCCTTTACGCCCAACGTCCTGTCGTCGAAAAGCAGGCTGGGTATGCATTCGTGCATCCGTTTGCTGAAGCTCTTGCGTCAATCATCCTCGATTTCCCGATCAAGCTCTTTAGATGTATCTGCTTCAGTATCATTCTCTACTTTATGGCGAACCTACGTCGTGAACCTTCTCAATTCTTCATCTACATCTTGTTTTTGATTACTACGATTGTCACGATGTCTGGTGTCTTCCGAAGCTTGGGTTCTGCCACCAAGAGTATTGGACAAGCTATGGCGCTGGCAGGTATCTGTGTTATCTGCATGGTTGTGTACACGGGCTTTACCCTGCCTCAGCCATACATGCATCCGTGGTTCAGCTGGATCAGATGGATCAACCCTATCTTCTACTCGTTCGAAGGCTTGGTTGCCAACGAATTCCATGGACGGAATTTCGAGTGCTCAGAGTTCATCCCTAGCTATCCCAGTCTTAGTGGAGACTCCTTCATCTGCTCTGCCGTGGGCGCTGTTGCTGGCGCACGAACTGTCTCGGGAGACCAGTTCATTTCCTTGAACTATGAATACTCTTATTCACACATCTGGCGGAATTACGGAATTTTGATTGCGTTCTTGGTATTCTTCAATGCACTTTACCTCACCATTACCGAGCTCTCTCCCGGTGCGAAGCCCACTGCTGAGGCATTGGTCTTCCGTCCTGGACATGTGCCCGCCAATCTTCAGAATGATGAAGAAACTGGAGTGGAATCTGTGCAAGCTGTGACTGAAGGTGCGGGAGAGTCTGATCTTGGAGCTGCTGAAATTCCGGAACAAAAGGAAATCTTCACCTGGAAAAACCTGTCATACGATATCCCGGTGAAGGAGGGAACACGGAGGCTTCTCGATGAAGTTAGTGGATTTGTCAAGCCAGGAACTTTGACGGCTCTTATGGTATGCCTTGCTCTCCATACTTATAAAGATCTTTACTAATTGTCTAATAGGGAGTCAGTGGTGCTGGTATGTCGGCCTTCATTGACGGAATTCTATGATATATAATAACTAAGTGATTCTAGGTAAAACTACTCTACTTGACGTCTTGGCGCAGAGAGCTTCACTCGGAGTCATCACTGGTGAGCTATTCGTCAACGGCAAAGACCTAAACGCAAGTTTCCCTCGCAAAGTTGGCTACGTACAGCAGCAAGATATGCATTTGGCCCAATCGACAGTCCGTGAAGCACTTCGCTTCAGTGCGGTTCTGCGCCAGCCCAAGACTGTTTCCCTTCAGGAGAAATACGCCTACGTGGAAGAAGTGATCAAGATGCTGGATATGGAAGACTTTGCCGAAGCTGTAGTCGGAAATCCAGGCAACGGTCTGAACGTTTGCCAGAGAAAGCTTCTCAGTATTGGTGTTGAGTTAGCAGCCAAGCCGGAATTGCTGATCTTCTTGGATGAGCCTACTTCTGGTCTCGACTCTCAGAGTGCCTGGGCTATTTGTACCTTCATGAGAAAGCTTGCGCACCACGGACAGGCTGTGTTGGCTACAATTCATCAGCCTAGTGCTCTGCTCTTTGAGCACTTTGACCGACTACTGTTCCTTGCTAAGGGTGGAAAGACGGTGTACTTTGGCGATATTGGCCAGCAGTCTCAGACTTTGTTGAACTACTTCCAGAGCAATGGCGCCCGCCGTTGCGAAGCCACTGAAAACGTGAGTCATATCTTTACCCGCCATTTGATTCATGCATACTGACTTTATTAGCCTGCTGAATATATGCTGGACATCATCGGTGCGGGTGCTTCTGGAAAGTCAACCATCGACTGGGTTCAGACCTGGAATAACAGTCCCGAACGCAAAGAACTCCACGCTGAACTGGACCGCATCTGTCAAAAGGGCGCATCGCTACCTTCTCGAGACGAAACCATCGCCGAGTTTGCAATGCCACTGTCCAGCCAGTTTTACTACGTGACACAACGTGTGTTCCAACAGTACTACAGACAACCCGAATACGTCCTGGCAAAATTCGTTCTGGGAATTGTATCCGGTCTTTTCATCGGCTTTTCCTTCTGGCAGTCCGACGACTCCCAGCAAGGGTTCCAGAATGTTCTTTTCAGTTTGTTCCTGCTGTGTACGATCTTTACCACCTTGGTTAACCAGTGAGTGCTACCATCATCCCGACGACGGACTTTACACTAACCCCTCCAGAATCATGCCCCACTTTGTCGCCAACCGCGCCCTCTACGAAGTCCGAGAAAGGCCATCAAAGGTCTACTCCTGGAAGATATTCATCATCGCCCAATTCCTCGCCGAAATTCCATGGCACATCGTTCTCGCCGTCTGCGCCTGGGCATCATTCTACTTTGCCGTCTTCGGAGCCGACCAGTCCTCCGACCGCATGGGTCTGATCCTGCTCTTCGTCATCCAATTCTACATCTTCGCCTCCAGTTTCGCCCAATTCATCATCAGCGCCCTCCCCGACCCCGCACTGGGTGGTATGCTAGCGGTCTTCATGTTCGGTCTCTCCCTCATCTTCAACGGTGTCATGCAGCCCCCGTCTGCCTTGCCCGGCTTCTGGATTTTCATGTGGCGCGTCTCTCCACTATCGTACTACATCGCCGGTATCTCCAGTACTGCTCTGCACGGTCGTCCGATCGTCTGCTCGGATAGCGAGCTCAGCGTATTCAATCCCCCGTCGGGTCAGACCTGCGGTGAATATCTCGCTGATTATCTCACTACTGCCACGGGCAGATTGTATAACGAGAACGCGACTGAGAGCTGTGAGTATTGCTCGCTCCGCTCGGCCGATCAGTATCTGGCCGGTCGGGAAATTAGCTGGGATGATCGCTGGAGAGATTATGGTATCTTCTGGGCTTACTTTGTCTTCAACATTTGTGCGGCGATCGTGCTTTATTATGTCTTCCGTGTGAGGCCCTATAACAAGAAGACGAAGGCTAAGAGGGCGTGAGATGTTGGTGGTGGTATAATGTGTGATGTTCTAGTATTGCATATAGATGGATTAGATAGACTAGACTTGCATAGCATTGATTATTCTCATTGAGCCAGCATAATATTGCCCTTAAGTGCTTGTAGCGAACAAATATCACTAGATAATAGTTAATAGCAGTCTTGGCCCCAGAAAACGGGCCGTCAGCAGGGCAAATGGAGCAGACAAAGTGGAATGGTGCGAGCCGTGACTACCACATCTTCGAGATTTTCCAGATTGCACTTAAGACAAATGAGCGAGTCAAGAGGCCCTGTCTATATTCTGACTGACAAGTCGTCATCACTGGCATCAGTTCTCGATATCCGAGCCCTTTTGAAGCATCACATGATTTAGGAAGCAATTCCCAACCATCAGAACAAAAGATTGACTGGGACGAACTCTATGATTCTTTCAAAGCGGGCAAACCGCTTCGTCTAGAGGGTGGTAATCCTCATGGACATGCTGCTGGTTGGGTGGGAATAAACGAAGTTTGATACCGATACTATGCTGCCTACGCCTTCTGATATCTCGCCAGAGGACGCCCATGTGTCCGAGACAGGAAATGTTGACAAAACGCCACCCGAGCCAGCATTGTCCAATCATTCTTTCAGTAATGACCAGGACGCACATGTCGACGCACTCAGACCTGGAAAAATGTTTACATCAGCAATGGAAAAGAGAAACTGTTTCGGAAGAGAATGCTGATCGGTGAAGACAGATTCATGTCTTGCCCCTGGGTGTCATATACTGGTAGTTTTACGGGCGTAGTAATGACTAATAGATGAGCTTTAAGCCATTATAACAAGGTTATATTGATACATTGCTTGAATCGGGTGGGAGGAATAACATAAAACCGTGAACTGGCATTAATGGATATTGGTCTTGGTGATTGACACCAACCACTCTGTATCATGTTATCATCATAAAGCCATCATTATCCCGTCATCAATATTCTAGCTCATAGTAGACTCAAAGCTCGTAAACTATCTTGTACGCCGAGATCTTCCCATCTCTGTACTCCTGAAATCCGTCCGCCACTGCGTCTAAACCCTTGAGCAATTTTGGCGTATTAGGCTTCAGTGTACCTTTCTCCAACCAGCCGGGTAACTTTTCAAACAACTCGCTAGCGAGCTCGTGGTCATCTTTCGACGCCTAGATATGACTAGAGGTCAGCTGTGTTCCACGACTAATTCATCATGCGGGGCACATCATATGATATGAGGGATGGGAATACGCACGGGCCACTTAAACTCTCCGTAGCTATGATCTTTGAGGAAAGCAGTCCAAACCAACACATCCGTGACACGCGTTCCTGGAACAACATTCTTCGTATTAGCCTTTCCAGGACGCACTGTGCAGAGATTCCCAAGTCCGGGATGAAGCGCGCGTGAAGCTGTAGCGGAGGACGTCGCGTTGCCAATGGTATCAAAGACATGGCGTAGACCCGGCGCCAGTCCCCGGATCTGCTCAGCAACATCTTTGTCTTTGTAGTCGAATGCATACTTGGCACCAGACGCGCAGACGAGATTGAAGTGCTTGGGGCTGCATGTCGTTACTACTTCGAAGCCGCAGAGAGAGGCGAGTTGGATGGTGTACAGGCCGACGCTTGCTGGGATGGTTTAGTATTGTACGTGGTTCAGTGTCATGGGGACTTACAGCTACCACCCCATACCAGGATCCTGGTACCCTTGGCTGGGTTGCGATTGAGTGCAAGACAGCTTTTGGAGAATAGAGCTAGCCATGCTGTGGCTGCAGCTAGGGGGATGGTGCTGGCTTCTGCACGCGAGATCTTGCTGTTGGTAGGTAGCTTAAATGAGATACGCTCGTCGGCTAGGCAGTATTGGCTGTATGCGCCTAGACCTTTGATCTCTCCTACAATAGGGAATTGATGAGCTTAGATTGTCGAGTGATTGTAGAGGTTACTCACCTCCCCAGACTAAGCCAGCAATGATATCACCTTTGGCGAGTCGGGTAACCTCACTGCCTATCTCAATAACCTCGCCGACAAAGTCGCATCCGAGAACTGCGCCGTCGCCGAACGCGTTATTATCGAAAGATTGCACTATAGTGTGTGAGTGGGGTTGGATGCAGGACAGGTGGGATGGGATTGGGTGGTGAACTCACCATCGGTCGGATTTTGTGCGGCATGCGACACCTTGACCAACACTTGATTCGAGGCTGGAGATGGCAGGGAGATCTTTTCTTTACACAGCTTGGGTGATTGGCCATCTGTCACGCGGACAACGAGCGCTGTGTTTGATGGGGTGGCCATTCTGGTGAGATGCTAATCGGTATTCTGCGCTATTCCGAGTGCAGACCGAGTGGAAGGTTCTTGCCAGGTCAGTTCGAGGTCGTACTTGAAGTGTACTTTTGCACAAAAGCTATTTAGAGGTATTTATAAAGGAGCGCGAGAGACTTGGTGAATGGGCTAACAGGCAAGGTGATTGATAAGCGCGCTAAAAGCGAAGCAACATGCGGGGAACGGGAATCCCCGCGTCAGGAGATCCCCGGCCATTTCCCGACATACACTTCCGAGTGTTGGCATAGTCTCTAATCGGTAATATCCCACCATTTAGATTGGTTACTCCATTTTTGCCATCCGGCCTCAGCCGCGCTTTTGTATCAGTGGCTGCAGATAGCTCAATACACATTCCTGCACTCCCACCGAGCTATGTGCCACTCCATCCACCACGTCCAGCTGAGCCTCAATACCGTCTGCCTTCCAACTACTCTGCAACTGCTGTAGCGACTGCGATCGTCCCTGGTCCATCATCACTACCTCCCGCTTTCCCATCTTCTCTTTGCTACTGTCCTTCTCGGATGCCTTTTCCGCAGCCATTCGTTGGGCCATCACTTTCTTCGCCCACTCCCAGAACTCCTTTCCCCCATGGACCTTCACGTCTTGACTTCCAATGACTAGCTGAACCTGCACGTTTCTCATCATATCCTTGTCTAGCCCTTTACCGAACATCTCCTGAAAATTAGCAATCCCACTTGGCCATGCCAGTTGCTCATCAAGCATCGTGACCTTGCCCGGGGCACCGACGCTCACGGCCGCTAGTCGCTCCGGGTGCACGTAGAGAAACCGATGCGCAAATTGCCCTCCACCAGAAAACCCCGCTAAAAAGACCTTCTCTGTGTCAATTCCAGGCCATACTGTAGCCACTTCATCTAGAATTGCCAGAAGCGCAAGATCAGAGCGCAGTGTCGCTGAACGCAGCACCTTGTATGAGTCGAGATCATTCGGTCCATCGATGTTCGCGGGGAAAAGCGGGGCGAGGATGGCACAGGGTGTCGATTCCGCAAAGAAGGCCTGCTCAGGTCGGATGGAGGTTTTGCGGCTCGTACCGTGGATATTGACCAGCAAGGGAAGTTTGGATTTGTCGTAAGGGCTTTCTTGAGAGGCGCGGCTAGGGTCTGGATTGTAATGGGTGGGAGGGATGTACAGAGTGTAGGACACGCGCGGTTCAGCTGCCAGAATGCGCTGGGGGATGTGTCCGACGAGAAACGCCGACTTGAGGAATTGTGGTGGTACTTCGGGAGTGGTAAGAGGTATAATCATGATTACGCGATTCTGTTGCAAATATTCCCTCGGGTGTGGTCGAAATGCTCTAAAATGAATGTCCTGGGACACTGGTTGATAATCTGACGGTCGGAAAGAATGGGATGCCGATATGCCGACAACTAGAGCTGTTGGGCCGTAAGCGCTAAGGACAACGTTTATTCCCCAAGGATGAGAACAGCAGATTGAAGCGTTATAGGGGTAAGCTGGATAGACAACCACTTGCAACCAGCAATAAACCTGTAGCGACGGCGTTCAACGTTGAGAGTTTATTCCGGGCCGTCAGCCGCATGCCCGATCTTAAGTGGTTGCGGGGACATGCGGAGGGTAAGTGGATCCAACAGAAATTGGTACCAACAAAAGCGTTGAGGACATTCCCTTGTGGCCGATCTGACATTTCATCCCAATTGGGTGAGCGATCAAGTCAGATGAAGTTGCTCATCAACTGGCGGGATGCTGACGATAGCTATTCCTCACACCTCGTTGTCTTCATCAGCTTCAGCAGCAAACAGCGCCCATGTCTTTTTTGTAAAGCTTGTGCCCATACTCCCAGTATGTTGTTTCAGCTTGTAGGTTTCTGACAATATCATCCAGCTGTCAGTACACATCTGGGAAAATCATAGGGATGGACGTGCTGGCCATGGCACACGTTGAGCAAACTTTAGTACCTCCGTTGCACCGTGCTCACCATGGGTTAGAAAATCCCTGGTCATGGCTTGTCCGAGCTGGTAATTTGTGGTACTTTCTTTGAACTCTGAGAATAGAAGGTTTAGCCCATGAAGGATAGTGGACTGCATCGTCATAGGATCTTAAAGATCGAAGTACCATAGCTGGACACGAGTGTGGTAGAATTTGTATGAGGAATCACCTGATCCGCAGGTGATCGAGTCACGAGGGCGACGATTTTTTTTTGATATATCCCTTCCTTCCTTCACTTCATCTCCATCTCCGTCTACCCCGTCCTTGGCTTTCCATCGTTCAATGACACAAACCGAATATCCATGCCCCATGGCTATCCTACTACATACACTTCAAGCCCGGTGTTTACCGGGTTCGATATGGGATTGCGATGGCTCGAATATTTGAGTCGTTAGAGGCGTGTCTCTCGATGTATCAGAGTCGCTTCCCGAGAGCGAAAGTTCAGACAAGAAGACGTATAAACCACACAGGGGTGTGTCTTCCCCTTACACAGCCAAATAATTGCTGGGAATGCTGACCAGGGGCGTATCTCGAAGAAATAGTTGCAGCCTAAGAAATGAGCGGATGCGGTGCTGGTTGGAGACGCGCGGGCGTCTTCTGGTTCCCCACAACTTACTAGTGCATCGGAAGAAGATACTGGTTTCCGAGTAGCAATACTTTCCTTCAGAACTGGTTATATTTCATCTTCTATATTACCCCTTAACTGGATACCTTGAGTGGACGAACGAAGAGCGTTTTAGCGCCATTAACAGCTGGCAGCATCTTACGATCGATCGGAGGAAGCGAAACACGTGCCACTCTGTCTTTCAGCACTGCCTATGACAGGCCGAACTAGCGTGGGTAGAACATGTCTTAGTTATTTTGGGTTCCACGGTCAGTGAACGCTTGTGAGACATCAGGAACTGACTGAATTTATGGCTGAGACAAGCTTTAGCCAAGCTTTGGGACGGCTTTCGGCATCGCATCCGGAGTTCCTAGCTGGTCTGAATTATGATTCATGGAAAGCTGACAAGGGGGTGCACGAGGAGTCAAGAACGTGGATGAATCAGGCATGGCTTTGCTCAGTTTCACCCAATTGGTGTTAGGAGATCTTTGGCCCACTACGGTGAATGATTACTTAGTACATCCCCCGGCTGCATATTCTTCCAGGGTCATCTCGCTAACGGTGTGACCGGATTCGGGCGGGAACTAAAGAACACCAGAGAATCAGGGACGTCTTCTGACCAGCTGATCCTGGGTGAGACATGGATAAATACTGAAGTATCATCGCCAATAAAGTCCGACGACCAGACCCACCGTGGAAAAATGCAAGCCGTTCGGAATAGCGGCTGTTTTCGGCATGAAATACTTCCCCAGGAAGCGGACAACTCGATCTCGGCGCCCCGTTGATCTACGCAGGACCGAGACGAACACTCTGCGAAATAACATGGCGCAGGGGCTACATGCCATATCAGTCCATCTCCTACGCCGCTGTTTAGAATTAAATAATGATCACCGCTTTCTGATAACAAATGACGGGGACGCGCAATACCCCTGGGATGGCGCTAGTTAGTCTGTACTAGCGCTGGCACTAGCAAAGCTTGACCCAACAATGGCGCAGGAGAATCCTGCTGCCTAGCTCGGATTGGTCGCCCTCGGCAGACGTGAAACAATTTCCCCAGCATGAAGAACTGCCATTCGTGCAGATTTGATCCAATTGCTCTGACGTACGATCACCGGGGAAGGTCACAATGAAGTGCAAATGTCCCTGCGTAGCGGATATGGAGGGCTGCGAGCTCGCTTATGAATTACTGTGATGAGACCCCCCGGTGACCTGACCTAAATATGACCCGTCTCTACCATGGTATCGCCGAGCGCCATCAACATGTTATCTTCAGCGGGCCTCTCCAAGACATTTAGTGTACCCATAAAAGTGATACCACTCGTCATTGCCACTGTTCACCAATACTTTTCGGGTTAGTTGGTCCGTCCTACTCATAAAATTTGTATGCGATTATCCAATTTCATCATGCTTAAGCGATATCTGCGGGCTTTCGGTCTGCTATCGTTTGGCTGTCGCCTTGTCCCACACGTTCCCCCTTTTGACCGGTCGGTTCGGGGAATCAATGACATGCGGGATTTTCCCTCAATATAATGCTGAACCCGCCGTTCCTTTGCTACTGAAACTACGCTGTTGTTTCATCTTTTCACTGTACCCAGTGTATTCTTCCCCGGCAGTCCTTTTTTGGCAGTCCTCTGCCACACCCCTTGACTGCGGCATAGCATTCTTGTTCGGACCCAATATGCGCCACATTCCTGCATGGTTCGTGGCCTGTCTGGCTGCGGCCACCGCCTCGGCCTCTGCCCCGACTTGCAGCACCGACAGCAAGTGTCCGGAAGAGTACCCGTGCTGCTACAGTGAGCACACCATGCCTCGTAATTCACGCATATCCTGACATATTATCTTCAAGGTGGACAATGCGGTGTAGGAACCTACTGCCTGGGAGGTTGCAACCCTCTTGAATCGTACTCGCTCGACAGCTGCACGCCCGAGCCCATCTGCAAGAACCAGACCTACTCGTTCACAAGCATGGACAACGCAGTCCTGTACGACCACTATCTTGGTAACGCGTCCGAATACGATTGGGTGTACAGCGGCTACCCCAAGATCAAGAATGAGAGTCTGTGGTTGACGATGCCCAACGGCACGACGGGCAGTCTGTACGCCCTCAACCATTACATCTGGTATGGGAAGGTGTCGGCCAAGATCAAGAGCAGCCGGACGCAAGGTGTCGTGACGGGTTTCATTCTGATGTCGGATGATTTTGATGAGATCGACCTTGAATGGGTTGGATACAATCTGTCGAGCGCGCAGACCAACTTTTACTTCCAGGGTGTAGAAAACTGTATGTTCGCAGCTTGTCTTTCTCGTCTTTCAAACTCACAATTCCAGATACCAATGAAGTCAACGCTGCCGTGTCTAACGGCAACACCTTTGACGAATGGCACACCTACACCATCGACTGGAAGCCCGACGTGTTGGAATGGCTCATCGATGGCACCGTGATGCGCACACTGACCAAGAACTCCACCTACAACGCTACCTCGGGTGTCTACCAGTACCCCCAGACGCCGTCTCGGCTGGAGATGTCCATCTGGCCTGGTGGTTCGGAAGCCGAAGGACTGGGTACCATTGAATGGGCTGGTGGTCTGATCGACTGGGACAGCACGGATATCAAGGAGTACGGCTACTTCTACGCGCAGTACAAGGACATCACGATCGAGTGTTACCCTGCCCCGGCTGGAACTATCGACAAGGGTGACAAATCCTATGTGTACACCAGCGACAGCGGTCTGTCAGACACCATCGAGCTCTCCGGCAACAGCACCGTTCTCTACAACCTGCAGGATACTGGCCTGAACATGACGGCTGGAACCAAGATGTCGGACTCGGCAACAGCCTCTGGATCTAGCTCCGGAGCCAGTAGCACCGGCGGCAGCAGCAGTGGAGACAGCAGCACGAAGAAGAGTGCCGCGTCTGGGTATGGTGAGCGCGTGATGGAGGGATCGGTCCTCGCGGCAGTCGGTGCAATGGTTGCGCTGAGTCTATTCTAGATGGGTGGTACACGGTTTCAAGTATGAACGTGGCACGCGAGATGCTTGATGTGGTATATATTCCCTTCGGATCTATATTTTGAAAGGTGTATGAATATAGTGTACTTAATCGTAATATTGAGTAAATGTACATATAACAATCGCACTGAACATACAATTGTCCTACAGCGGATTGAATCAGCCAATGACATGGCCAACTACATTATGTAAACTTTCTAAAGATCCTGCTATATCCATCGATAAAGCTACCCTATGATACCACAGACAGACACAGTCACACTCTGCCTACCCCCACCACCCAGGAAAAGGAGAGTCTACAACTCAGCAGGTACCCCGGTACAAGCAAGACACAAATTCCGCACCAGCCCAATCCCCAGAATAGCACACAGCAACATTCGCCAAGTCGACTCATCGCCGCTCTCCATCCACGCTTCCTCAAGCCTACAAAACCATTCACCCATCCCCATCTCCACCCGCATCATCATCACCACCACCACCACCACCACCACAACAACAACACCAACCCACACCCCCCTCCTACCCAATCCCCCCTTTACCCCTCCCCCTATATCCCCCCTCTTCACCCTCCCAACCCACTCCTCAATAACACGAACAACAATCCCACTCCCCTCAAGCACAACCGGCACCCCACTCCCAGGATGAGTACTGGCCCCAACAAAAAACAACCCCTGGATACTCTCATGCTGAATCCTGGGTCTAAAACATAAGACATTGAGAAACGAATGCGACAGGCCGAGTATCGCCCCGCTATCCAGATTGTATTTGTCTTTCCAGGTCAGTGGGGTTTCAATCCTTTCGCATGCTATGTGTGGTTCGATGTCGTTGCCTGTGAGGTCGTGAATAGTGGAGAGGATCAGGGCGCGGATTCTTTGGGCAGTGGTGTGCCAGTAGGCGGTTGCGTTGTGGGGGTTCAATGGGGATGTTGGTGATGAGGAGGAAGAGGAGAATGTTGTTGGGGAGAGAAGGTGAGGGACGGGTACTAGGACGACGATAGCGTCTGTGTTTTGTGGTGAAGCTGAGGGGTCGATTCGGCTGGGGATGTGTAGGTAGAATGAGGGATGTTCGGGGATTTGGTGTTTTTTGAATATAGCGTCGAAGCTGGATTTATATTTTGATGAGGGAGAGAGGAATATATTGTGGGATTGGAGGTTCGGGAGGGTGGTGTCCAAACCCCAGTAGAATGAGATGCTGCTGCATGAGGTGGGTTTGTTTTTGAGGGATTCGCTGTAGATGGTCTTCGGGAGCAGGTTGTTGTATGCGTAGGTTAGGTCGGCGTTGATTATTACGATGTCTGGTGGGAGGAATTTGCCGCTGGAGAGATGCACCCCCGTTACGTGCTTGTGGTCGTCGCTGAGGGCGATGGAGGTTACGGGCGTGTTGAGGATGTATGTGGTGTTGTGGCGGATGCTGATTTTGACGAGGGCGTCGAGGATCTATATGTCTGTTAGTTGGGGTCATTGATAGTAGAGAGGGAAGAGGGCATGAAGGTACGGTTCTGAATCCACCAACAGGATACCATATACCATCTGTCATCTCGGTATACTGTAGCAGAGAGTACGTCGCTGGAGCATCAAACGGGCTCATGCCCAGGTACATACTGGCGAACGTGAACGCCTGGCGGAGTTTATCGGAGTGAAAGTACTGACTCGCACGGGTATATATACTTTCGAAGACGTGGAGTCTGGGTAAAGCTAGGAGGAGATCCCATCTAAGTAGACTCCAGATGGTTGCGAAGTTACGGTGCAGGATATGTTCACAGGACAAGGTATAGTGTCGACCGGATTCAACCAGGAAGTGTAGGAATCCTTCGAATCCATGTGGTCCTTCGTAGGCTTCTATTTGCTCTTTCATCAAAGGAATGTCAGTGGATAAGTCGATATGGTCGTGATCCGGAAACCATATTCGGTAGCTAGGGTCGCATTTGCGCAGTGTGATGCCTTCAGCGGAGATGGAGGTGTCTAGGTCGTGGAACATTTGGTGAAAAAAGGACGGCATGAGGAGGAGGGATGGGCCTTGGTCGAAGCGCTACAGATGTTAGTATCATCTTGGGATATATGGAGGGACGCACGTAGTCATTCTCTTGCATTAAAGAACAACGTCCACCGATGTCTGCGTTCTTCTCCACCACTGTCACTTTGTAGCCCTTTTTGGCGAGGCGCGCTGCGACAGCGACGCCGCCGGCACCACCACCTGTTTGCTGAGTAGTTAGAGACGGATAGAGAAGATGCAATGTGATTCGCACCGACTACTATGGCAGTGGGGTGTTCCATTGACCCAAGAGCAGGCGCTTTAGGATGTGAAGGTAGTTGTTTGATTCTCTAGCTCTTACAGCTGGGAGTTGATGTTCATACAGTAAACCATGTGCGTGATATGGCCAAGCCATATGGGTGTCATAAGCTTTATACTCAAGGGATCTGGCATTCACCACGAACAGAGCAAGTGGGTGACGAGACAGACGAAATGGTATCCACGGCTCAGACCAAGCACCAACAGGAAAACGTAAACCCAAAACAACATAAAGACGCCTAGACTGTATGACAACCGAACTTACTTTCGGGTAATCCGGGTATAACATACAGGAACAAGCTAATTGACTCCCAGCTCTTCCGCCTCCCAATCATACGCTACTTTCAGTCGCTCCCCCATTTCCAGAGGCTGGTCCAACCTCTCCGACAAGATTTCGAGCACAGCAGGTACATCCACCTCCATGTTATGCTGATCATCCACCGGATCTATCATCAGTACCGCATATGGTTGATCCCGCATGCTTGCGGCCTCATAGAAAGCAAAGTCCGGTCTGGACGTGGGCATAAATTCGATCAACAGCGTATCCTCTGCAGCCCAGAAATAATTATGCAGAGCACTTCCGTGAGGACCAATCACTGCTTTCACGTTTTGATGAACGTAGCGCATCAGCGCGTCAGTGCTGGGGAAATCCTTGTGGTTGAAGACTTTAAGTTCTTCTCTTTTCCCTCTCTTATCGAGAAGTGATTGGATATCTGCCAGGAGAATATCCTCGTTAAGGACTTCTCTGCCAGCATTGAGGATCAGTCCGTTCGATCTCGTCATGTATAGAATTATTTTGCGATCTGCCTTTTCCACTGGCTGAAGACTATCAGGACTGAGGAGAGAAAGAGATCTCTGTGTCAGCCACGGATGGATAAGCGGTGCACGACAACTCCATATAAGCTGCGATGCGACAAAGCTTGTATCGCTATGGAGCACCTGGTCTGCGGGATATCCGAGGTATGACCAAAACTCCTCAACGGAATTGTGTCCCTCGCGTCCAGTAGCTACGTATTTGGTCTGGTGGTCCCGCGACTGAGCCACTGCCCGCATGCCACGGTCGAGAAAGTGCTGCATCGACCACGAGTCTGGGAAGTTTGCCAGCAGCACGCTGTCATGAGTGGGCTCGTCGCTGCTAGGTACAACATGAGAGGTTGTGGCGAGGCCGGACATACAGGCTTGCATGATCCATTTGTCGAAGGGTGTAGAGGGAGATAAGGTAACATTTTCAAATACCTGCAATATAAGTATCTGTCTCTTGGGCAGGGATGTGTACGCTCACATATATCTGACCGTGCTTTTCAGGATAACGCACTCGACCTTTCATCTCATAAGCCCGTTCCCACATCATCCACGTCGTGTTCCACCACCGTTCTGCATCGCGAGGACGGGATGTAGCGAATATTGGAGGGCTTATGGTAAAGGCAGGGTAGATCAGCTCCTCAGCGGATACTACATTCCGTAGTGTCCGAGCCATACATGGTGCATAGTATCCGGGGGTTGAGTCAGTGCATTCTGTCAGTCTGAGGGGACGAAATCGGTCGGGTTTTGTGCGGGATACAGTTATATGCTTCCCCGGGTCCAATCCAGGCGTGGCAACTCGACTGGTGTAGTCTCCGATGTGCTTGGTTTTGTAGAAGATGAAGAGGAGCGAAAGAGATAGTATAAACGAGAAAAATATGCGCCGCATTGTGGTAGCAGCAGCTATTTGAGAGCACAGTATACCCTCAATAATTCCTAGGTGTATTAATTGGAGTCCAGTAGGACGCGACTGGATATCCAGCTTGGTTCTGTTCAAAACGGTTCATTCCAGTAGACCAAGTCTGTATGCTAAGCCCCAACGATGACGCATAGCCGTACTTGGCCACTGCAGATCTAACTGAAGACCAGGCCATCGTATTGACTGCTTCACCTTCCATTAACTATTGGGTTCTCCTGACGCACTGCCCCTGTGCTCGATCCTCTGCCGAGCCCTTCCTGTCAGCTTACAGTTTGGTACGCCAGATGTGCGGCTCCTGCTCGGACGCGGATTCGGCACCTCGGAGTTGGTTACGAGCCTGTGCTGACAACGTCGGTCATAGTATCCATTGATCAGCAATTTCAGGCACGGAAACTACTTTCAGAGTTATGCTGACCGGGCTGGGAGTATAGTGGGAGGATGAAAAGTGAGTTAAAAGGGGTAACCCAGTTGTGCTGACAAGGCTGGCTAATCATGATCGCTGTCTGCAGCTAATGCATCAGAAAGGCAGGTGTTGATTAGTGCAGATCTACTAAATCAGGTGATGATCTTCATGCTGCGGGGGAATGCCGAGTAACGCCAACCCACGTAAGATCTTCTGCTCCCTATTCAAAGCCACCCCTCCTGCCAATAGCCTTCAAAGTAGTCCTAAATAAAACAAAACAAGTTCTAGTGTGTATCCGAAAATCCACTACGGTCACCTGCTGGCACGGCTGACGAGGTTTTCCACTTGATATGACCAAGCGACCGACTTCCGGTCTACAATCTTGGACATATACATAGACGCCAGAATTAACGGCGGAAAGAGAACAGATGCAGCTGCAGTCCACGCCAGGATGATTACATGCCAGGCGGACTCATCCTGCTGCGTCTGCCAGAAATCCGTCCCCCACAGATAATGGCACACAGCCTGCAGGATGCGGTTGCGCACGATCATGATAAATAAAGGATGAAACAGATACAGTGAGAAAGAAATCATCCCGAGAAATTGCGCTAGACGAGTCTCTAGCGGAATCCGCAGGAATCGAAGATGCCTGAGCGTTCCAACAACGAGGATCGCCCCAATAGCGTGCCATCCCCGGATGCGGATCTCGGGATCTACATAGAACGGTAGCTCGAGGGAGGATTGAAACGAGAAGTCTGGTGGAAAGGTTGAATCTTGTGGGAGGCACAAGAAATAAATCCCGCTCACGAAGAGTAGACCGGGGAGGAGATTTGCAAATTTTCTGACAAGGGTGGTCGGTTTTCTCTTCTGTCCAGCCGTCAATAAATCCCAGGACGTTTCACGCAGTGTATCGAGTTCCGCAAACATGAGACCAGAAAGAAAGGCCGATAATATAGGTGAGCCGAACCACATGAATGTGGCACTCAGGCAGGTGATTGTCACCAGCCGCACCATAGGTCTGATGGATGCAAGGCCGAGTAGGACCAAATAAACCGCCAGTGAGCATTGGTATTCGTATGAGATTGTCCACAAGTGGAAATTATACCCTGTCACATAGAACGGCCCGCTTAATTGAAGAGTTGTCAGGAAGGTCATGGCAAGACAACTGAGATGAGGTTGCAGCGCTGACCAGGGCTGTGCTCCAGGACAGCCCTCCTGATCACCCGGCGTCCAGTCAATCAGGCCCATGTAATAAGACAAATGGGAGATGAGGCAAAGAGTTAAAACTGGAATGTAAAGTCGGAAACCACGGCGAAAGACGGAAGACGTAAGTTTTCGATAGAATTGAGCCGGAGCATCATCACGGAGTCGTATGATGGAGGTCGACACGGCATAGCCTGAGATGACAAAGAAGAGAAGAACCATTGACTGTCCAGCAAACAGTAAGCGAAACGGCGGTAACTGGAAGAAGCGGCGATTTTCAGCCGCGGGGACAGCCCAGAATGATCGATAGGGAGCTCTCATTTCTCCCACCGTGAAGTGGAACCAGGCGACAATAGCCGCAGCCATGCCTCGCAGGCCATCCAGCCAATATTGTCGAGCTTTGGCCGAACCTGCTGATGCCATATTGAGTATACGACCGGAATTAGGGGACGCACTTCTGAGTAAGGAGGATCAGGTGTGCTGTGATATTTTCGTCGAGTGGGGGGTTTAAGAAGCATGGCCGAGGTGCAGCCCCGACAATCGGACTCCTGCCACGGCCGATCCTGCATTGAGTCGGCAAACAGATCCTACCTATTGAATAACAAGGCAACGTGGTACCTAGCATAGCCCAACATAGGGTCACAAGGTTGGTGACATTCTTGATGATAGGACGGGTATGTGAAGATCCCGGAGATGATGCTCCGTAGTCCGACGGGGAGCCATCCGATACCAAATCCCGAAGCCACTAAACCCAGGCTGCATCATTCGAGGCGACCAGCATAACCAATCTGGTAGTGAGATGAGTCATAGCCTATCAGCAGGGTCTGAATACGAGGTAAATAGTAGGAACCCCCGCAGCTAATGCAGATCACAGATTTATTATCTTCCTCGTCATATATCGGTGTCCACGGCACATCGTCAACGGGTTCTTGCGTAGCCAACCAGATTGCTCAAGATGCCTCTGTCCATGTTGCTAGGGTCAATTCTGACAGAAGTGGTTCCTTCAGGTGATTAGTAAATATCCAAAGCTATTACTATATTAACGTGGAAATAGGCAATGAGCCATATACGTTGGATTCCGAAGGAGTTAGAAAAGATGCAAATACGCACCTGCCGCATTCATTGCTGATTTACGCGGAATCACCAAGGTAGATGATGCCCTGACCCAATCGCAGTGAATAATTGTTGTTGCCAGAATCACGTTTGGCGACTGTAGTGCCGGAGGTCAGAACTCATACATCCATATCCAGTCTATATGTGGGGAATCGTAGCTTCCACCGAGTTGGATGTGCTTGATTCCCTTGGCCTTGATGACACATTACTCAGCGCTTAACTATGTGATGACCAGTGTACAGTTACTGAGTCACAGGATGCAAGTTTGCTACCTGCGGCCGCCTGAAGACCGCGTAGACTGTCCCAGCATGGGCCGATCGTTCACACGGCACGTTCCATCACTGCCATATTCAGGGACTGCGCAACAAAACATGACCATCCTGCCAACATGAATGAATGGCAGAATGCATTGGCATCAGCACTAGGTTGACACGCCATGAGCCGTCAAAGACTGAGTGCTGAGGCTCATGACTGTTCTAGACAATGCGGTTAGCATTGCCACCTGGACCATGGCCAGGCACCGACTCAAATCACATATATTGCAACCAAGAGGGTAGGACAAGTTTCGTATTACGCTTGGGAGAATACTTTTTCTTTGGCACTTTTTCGGTCTCACGGCCTGAACCGTTTTGTGCTATTAAGAGCCTTACATTTTTCCGTCATGTATTACATACCCAAGCCGTTGAAGCGACACAATGACATGGGCTCTGGTCAGCGATTAGTGTCCCTGGCTGAACGAACTCTCAATTTCCTTGGTTGTATTGTTGCGGCCGCGGTATACTTCTACGGCTTGATGTATCTTAAGCAACCCTTGACCTTTGACATGATAGTCAGTATAATTCTGGCCGAGTATTGTCGATGGAGAAACAACAAGAGGCGCAGAGATGCAGCTCTGCAGGAAGAGAACGGTAGTTTTGGCCTTGCTGAGAAGGGCAAGTCAAGCGAGCAGAGGTTGGACTGCGTTGCGGCTATCGTTGGGTATCGGGAGGAGCCCACCCTGTGGAAACAGGCATTGGGGAGCTATTCACAGGCCCAGAATTGCAGGTTCCTTCTTGTATGTATCGACGGGGATACAGAAGAGGATCAGGAGATGGTTGAAGTCTTTCAAGATGTAAGTGATCATCCTCTGTCTGTGTAATAATTTATTAACATTTCCTGGCCAGGTTTACCCGGAAAAGTCTGCATTGATGCATCTAGATATCCCTTTAGCAGAGATTGCCATGCAGATGGATCGAGCAAGATCCTCCAAGACAAGCGATGCTGAGATTATCGCTCAATGCTGTTCGGTCGCCAGAGGAGCTCTCGAGAAGAGTGGCATCACTTTAGTCGGCGAGAAGGGAATTTCTAGGCTGTGTGTTAGTCAGCCGCATATGCACAAGAAGGGTATCATGTTCACCTCCTTCATAATCTCCTTGGTGCTCTCAGATATTCTCGACATCGAATTCTTGTGGACATCCGATTCAGATTCAATTGTGATGCCCGATACATTAACACGTACGATGGCAACATGTGCTGCAGATCCGGGAATTGGGGGTGCTAGCACGGCACTCACTATCCACAACAAAGATGAAACAGTTATCACACAGCTTGGAAACGCGGTCTACCTGAATGAATTGTATCTGGCACGTTCCTTCACTGGCGCAGCAGCAGCAAATGACTGCCAAAGTGGACCGTCTGCTGCTTTTCGGTTTTCTGCAGTCAGTGGAGAGTTGCTGGCTTGGTATAAGCAAAATGTGTTCGGGCATTGGATGGTGAGTATTCCACGCCACGATATCAGCATGGACTGACCGTGCAGGTTGTGAACGAGGATCGACATTTGACCACACGTCTTCTTCTGAAAGGTTGGAAAGTGGTTTTCGCATCCGACGTTATGACTGCCACTGAGTCACCCACAACATTCAGGAGATGGCTGTTACAGCAGGTACGTGTCCAGAGGGAGATGTGCCCCGGATAAACAATAAGGCATTATTCTGATATATATAGGTTCGCTGGGGCCGAGCTGTGCACGTCGAGAGTTTCCACCGACCGAGCGTGTACCTAATGCACTCACCGATATTGTTCTTCGGCGCCCTGCGGCGACAATTTGCTGCCTTCGTCGTGCCCCTAACTGTTGTCCTGTACCTCTCTTCTGGGATGCTCCTAATCCGAGCCTTCTCATTCCAGGATTACACCCATCGCCTGGGGCTGACAATCTCCTACCTTGTGTTTCGTAACCCATACCGACCAACTATGAAGGAGTGGATGTGGAGTCTTCCCGCACATCTGTTCTATCATGTGCCGTTGCCTGCCATTCAGGTATGGAGCTTTCTTACAGTGCTCCATGACTCTTGGGGAACGACTATGAGAGCCAACAAAGAGGTGAGGCATTCGAAGCTGCGACTCAAGGTTTGGGAGGTCGGATTCTTTGTCTTTTGGATGGCCATCCTGGGCGGTGCCTCGGGGAGGTATGTTGCAACGTCGCTGATGCCAGGTTCGGCTGACGTGGTGGCATTTATCCTTGCGGGTATTGTGTCCGTCTTGATTGTGGGTGGGTGGTGGACAGTTGTCGCGAAGTGAGCCGAGCTGTTGGTTTTGCTGCATGAACGGGGTGGCCATGAAGGCTTCCCCGGGCCGACATACCAGAAGTGTATATATGCTTGAGTATGATGTCCTGGACAAGTAGGAGAGTCAAAAAATATTGAGAAAGACAATCTCAAAGGAATGATAGACATGCCATGCCAATGCAAGGCTGAAGGTATGATGGCAACGGAGAAGAGAGTTGAAGAAACGCGACGTCGGGAAACGATTCATGTCTCCCAGTCACCTGATCAGCCTACTATACGAACAAATGGTACCATCGCTTCTCATCAGTATTGTGCCCTTCGTTAGACTAGTTATATTAGTAAGTACTAACTTCTGAACATGCATTCGCTCATGAAGGATTTTTTAAATGATTCTCTGGAGGTATATATTCCGTGATCGACCTAACAATGGCTCAACATAACATCTACTTCCTGTTCGCCAAAAGCTTCTTCTTCGTCCTGTCAGCACACGCCTTAGCATCGAAGATACCATTGACGCTAGGATGCTCCCGAGTAGCCTGTGCCCAACGGTTGAAGTTCTTCGCCTCCGCCAATCCCTCCCAGATTGCGGGATCAATCAGTCCAGCCTCCTTATCCGCGAATGCGTGCAGACGGATTAAAAACGATCCAAGCAGCACCTCCACCAAAGTCAATTTGTCACTACCACCGAAGAAAGGTCCGTGCTCTTTCCCCTCCAATCCCTGGTACAGGAGCGGCTCGATCTCCTTCTTGATAGCAGCTACGTAGCCCTCAACGCCGGCCTTCCGGTCGGCTTCGGTAGCACCACGCAGTGCGGCGTTGTAGTGGGGGGCAGCTTTGCTGGAGTAGGTGTCGACGAAAAAGGCGATGCGGGCGCGCTGCAGAGCACCCTCGGGGGTGTTTGAAGGGGGCACAAGGTGGGAGGGGTGTGCGTCGGCGAGGAATTGAGCGACGATGCCGGATTCGGTAATAACCTCACCATTGTAAGAGAGGGAGGGAACGAGACCGCGCTTTTATGGAGAACATGCGTTAGCTAATATTGGTGGGAGGTGGATATGAAGGTTGGACATACCGGGTTGACTTCCAAATACCATGGCTCGCGTGGGGTGTCCAAGTCAATGGTGACCTCTTCGAAGGGAAGACCAAGCTCCTGGAGAACAATGTGGGCGCGATGAGCCCAGGGGCAGGTACGATTGGTGTAAAGGATGATCTTGGGGGAAGACATGATGAATATGTGTATCGATTAAGGGAGTTGACAGCTGTCAAGTGGTGAAGACGAGAGGCGGGACCGGCGGGTATAAAAACGCCGGCAGAAGCGGGGCATCGGCAGATGGAACCGGCGGGGAGGAAAACGCGGGAGGAAGAAAGCTTACACGTCCGACGGGATTATTAATGGCCTGCCCGCCGGGTGATTTCCCGCCTGAATGGCATCACTTCGGGCCTATCAATTATTCACCAAGACCATATATCGCTACTCACGTACAAAGACCAAAAAAATTCGTCATCAAAGACGTTAAATTGCACAATCGGGGTATAACCTATCTAAATTATACTCTTGAAAATTTATGTATATGAGAACAAGATGTATTGCATGCAGGGTATATGATGTGCTCGTAGCCACGTAATATGTCATGGAGATTTCTCGTAATAAATATAATGTTGATGCTAAACAGGGAACGGTTGCGACTCGCGACGAAGTCGACTGGCCCGACGACCAGCATGTTTCTCGCGATCGGCGGCTAGCGTCTGGGCAAACTTGCTGCGACGACGAATTTCGGGGCCCTTCCAGTAGAAGACGTAAATCGGAATGGCCACCAACGCGGCAATGCACCCCAGCAGGGTACTACCCCAGGCCAGGTGAAACTTGCCGCCAATGTTTTCATACAGAGGAGTCGCGTACATGGTCGCAATACCAGCGAGGAAGTCACGAGCAAACCCGTTGCCGCCGGTCGCAGAGGCAGAATAGGCACCGTAGGCAGCGACCATGTAATCAATCGTAGCCATGTAGATGGAGTAGTTGGCGATGGCGATCAGACAGGCGAAGATGAGGGGAGCAATCCAAGGAGCATAGGCAGGGCCGATAGACGTCCATGCAAAACCCAGCAGGCCAATGGGCTCGAGGGGAGCTAGGAACAGTAGTAGAAGAAGACGGCGCTCAGCAAGACGGGCAGCATTGCCTTCCTTCTTGCGGATCTGGCGTTGCCGCCAGACATCCGGCAGGAAAATAAGGTATGCGATGACATAGCCGATGAGAATGGCACAGAAAGCCAGGCCATTGGTGAGGGTGTTGAAGCCCCACTGATCGAAAACAAGCGTGAAGGATTCGGTGAAGGTGAAAATGAGAGCATCGGAGAAACCAGATAGGAGTGACAAACAAAGGACAATGGGCTCGCGAATGAACATCTCAAACGGACGTCTCCAGATCCTCAGCACCTCTTTGACATTCAGGCGGCTTTCCTTCAATTCATTAGGGCCATAGATGTTGGGATCTTCACCAGACTTGCGGCGGCGCTTGGCTTCGCGATCCAAGAGGATGGTCGCCCTAGTTTCAGGAACCAACACAAAGTGCAGAGCTTGAGTGAAACCTCCGACAATCAATTGCACCCAGAATACCCATGGCCACGTGAGGTACTGCCCAATGAATCCACCAAAAACGGGTCCAATCGTAGACCCGCCCACCGAAGAAAGCACGACGTATGCGACCGCGAACCCCTGGTCATCAACTTCCCACATATCTGCAGTCATACCCAGGGTGACGGAACCGCCAGCAGAGCTCAGACCACCCAGGAAACGGCAAACCACAATGGTACCAAAATTAGGTGCCAAGGCGCAAGGGATCTGCCAAATATTGACTAAGAATAGACTGAGCTGCATGATCGGCCAGCGCCCGAATTCTTCACTCCAGGGTGCCCACAACTCACAACCGAAGGCGTATGCAACCAGGAAGATCATCTGCCCGACACGGGCCGCTTGAGCGCTAACATTGAACTCATTCTCAATGCCCGTGAGAGCATCCGAGTACACGCCCGTGTTGAAATTCATGGACATTTGAACCATGAAAATCACAGTTAGGATGGTCCATTTCTTGTACCAAGGGAAGCAAAAGCCAAGTTTGTCATAACAATCGTCCTCAGTTAGCTCCCGCTTGCCGTCAGATCGCTCTTTCTTGGACAGATCGGTATCGCTTCCAGATGTTGGCTGGGAGGCATGCTCAGCCTGTTGGGCGAAGGGATCGTCCGATTCCGATCGGCGGGTCAGGTTTCTAAGAGCATCGTCTGTCTTGCCAGACTTCTTCTCGTCATACATACTCTGATCGGCAGGGGCACCGCTCTGCGGCGTGGGCTCAGTGGCCGTCATGGTGATGGAGTAGAAGGCACACTCTAGGAGAGTATGGGAACCCTTGTCATGCGGGGTGGAGAAGAAAGAAAGAAAGATTATAGAAAAGACCAATCAGTGTCTCGGGGAGATGAGAGGAAGAGGGGGTTGATTGGACTGAGGATGATGCTGGAGTGACGATTAATTGCAGACGGGATGTGAGGGATCTTTATAGATCGCTGATCTCTCGTGGAAGGTATTTCTCCTGCACGCCGGTACATTATTCTTCCTCCGGGGCACCTGGTATCCTGGAGTGCGGAGCGGATGTCTGCCATCAGTGGCATGACGTGAGGGCTTACCCATGGGAGTCTCATTAGCAAATGGCAAAGGATGGGTATCCCAAAAGGGTAATCCGAGAAGCCGTTCGCTAAAGAAGCCTGATAACGATGGCAGTCGGGGCTCGGCGGAAGAGATCTTCTCCCCTCGCTGGCGTCATAGTTCCGGCCCGCCAGACCAGGAGCTGGGGTCCCCAATCAGAGGCGGGGACTCCTATATTATTCAGCTCGGACCATCATGCTAAGCACAAGAGTACTTTGTATGAGCCACATAAAATTCCGTATGATTGGCCACGGCGGCGAGAGGACATGCATCTAAATCGGAGGTGTTGGGGTTGTTGTGATTGTTGTGATTTTGTGAAAGTAACTGATTGTGTGGCGACCACTGGGGTCGGTTTCCTTCGACGCGGGAAAAGATCGGAGAGACACATAACACACGGCCGAGGTGCAGCCGGATGTGCCAGGTTCAAGGTACAGGGCAGGCTTCTTCCGAATGGCTCAGAAAGTGGCCATGCATGCGGTTACCCTGGACTTCGCGACAGGCTGTGGAGTAGACACGCTCCATTGTAGTACAAGATGCAGAAGCAATGCACGGTCACCTGCTCAGGCTAACCCGATCGGCACGACTTCTTGTCGGCCGGGGCCGGCGGTGAGCCGTGACGTCACCAACATTTTTACTAACCACCAATAATATTGCAGTATCCCCTTAGTACTACTCCTAGTTAGGTCTAGTCAGGCGGCCAACTGGTTTCTGCCTGCATTCTGCCGCCCTTCTCCGGCCGGAGCCTACACAGTCCAAAGTACCATAGTAAGTAGGTAGTCTGCACTGTCTGCTACTAACAGCAGCAGTCCACCTCCTGCTCCTTCACCCTCCATTTCCCCAGTCCCTTCTCCGCGTCCCTCCACGGCAATTTCAAAATTCCTTTCTCCTCCACCATGACGCAGGGCTCAGCTCGCGTGTCAACTGACAACGTCACTTTACGCTTTGATATTGTTCCCCAACGTCATGATCCATGTGGTTGCTGCCAGAAGCCCTCCCTCATGGTATAGGGGATGATATCGGGTCGGTCCTTGCAATCCAGTGTCTAGCCTCTTGGCTGCGAGGCTAATCCATACACGTACAACCTCTATCGGCTTGGAACCATGCAGGTATTCCGTCTCCCTTGTGCCGCCTGGCCTCGCATCCCGGCCTCCCGATGCAACCCGACGCCACACCCTAATGTCGACCCGAGGAACGACGTCGCGTCTAGGGGAAGAAGTATGATACGTCTCAACAAGGTTCACGCACATTATGGTCCGGATAATTTCTATAGCCGCTAATTCTCTCTCTGGTCAGATGGACAATATTCCTCCATCAACGCCTTCGAGACCATAGGTGAGTACATCAATCATCCTACGCAGTCTCATTCGCAAAAAGTCGAGACTCGAGTGGGAGGAACAACATTTCCGTAACCATGTTTCCTGTTGGTGCTCCGCGTTTCTCGCCCCCGCTCCCTCCGTGGCACTAAATCGGTGGACCGCAACGAAGTATTTCATCGGCGGTTCTCATTGACTGAGTTGCGACCCACAGTGCATCATCCCCTTCCCATCCACGCAGACAGCCATCCAAACCGGTTCGCCTGCAGCGTTGATTATCATATGATATTCAAATCCATTGCGCCTTTGTCGCATTCGAGTCTAGTAACATATGCTGTCCATTTGCATGCCGGTCCCCGGGCTTCAGGAAACTCAAAACCCACGCCCTCGTCTCGGCTCTGCGGTAGGATTCACTATCCTACTACTGGAGCGGTGTCGGAACCCGAGCAGCCTACTGGTAGGAATTCGCGCAGCACAAGGCTCGGAGCGATCTGCACCGTCACAGTCACGCATCCTGCGCGCTTCGTAGTAGCCTCAGCTGGTTTTCAGGATCTTGACAACATTTTTGTTGTGGCGCTCAGTGCACAGTATGCTTCACGGTGAACACAGTCGGTTATTAATACACTAGTGATGTAAATTCATTTTTGCTGAATGGACACAATACACGCAGATGTGGTAAAATGGGGCATACATCCGAGCCTGTCTTGCAAAACAGAGCCACTTCCTACTGCTAATCCAATAGAGTAACTTCCTCGGTTTGGCCACTAGCAGCATGGTTCAAATAGAAAGGTCGGCGCAGTAACACGGTTCAGCTAGCCAGCTAAAGATCCTGCTTTGGACGCTAATCCCCACTTGTGTAACCAAAACTATCTATCCTATACTACACATCTCAGGATACGGGCAACTTGCTTTCACCAACACAGATCATGGCAGTACCTGCCGTGCGCCCGATGTCCATTAATCCCAAATGGTGCTAATGCAGCATCAAGCATCGCCCAAGGCAAGCCATAAGATTATAGCGTGTCGCCAAGCCCCATTGAACAGGGGGGCCCTGGTCATGGCCGACGCGTCGGACGGAGGCCATCATTGCCGCTTCCGGGATAGTCGGGCGACCCCGACGGTGCTGCCGACTCAGCAACACAGTTCAAAGTTACACAAAGATTTGTACTGAAACCCAAGATGTTAAATCATCTTGGGCAGACATCTAACCGCCATGCATTCCTGGTGTCGGTGAAAGACAATATGGCTGGTTTTCCAGTGAATAAATGTACAACAGCCACAGTTGACCGAAGCAGGTCGGGAGAATCCGCTGGTGTAGAATGAAAGGGATTTCACCTTAATCTCGCAAGCCCATAGGTAGAAACACATCGAAACTCATACTATCCGTGTGCCTATCGGAAATCCAGCTAGCGTGTACTTCGGTTACATTACGGGGAATGGAGCACAGTAGTACCCACATGTCCGGTCTGTCTTGTTTTCCGATAACATGGTGTGATAGATTTTCTGGTCCTAACGTTTCCTGGTTTTCGTTCTCTATAGCCGCTTCTGGCTAATAACACACGGAAATTATCTCCAATATACTTCGCACGCCAACTTGACATCCAGCCATAACCGGTTTCGTAGCTTGAGTAACCGGGCTTCGAAGTGGTTTCTTGCTTTACCGCTAACAGCCGGAAAATTGCTGGTCAGACGACGAGCCACTAGACTTTCAACGAGGCAAAAGAGTGACTGTTATTCTAATTCCGGTAGCCGAGAAGGGGCATTACCTATAGGTGTTGTTAGGTAGTATACCTGTCAGTCAAGTTCTGTGGGGTGACCAGTCATCACAGAAGGCACTGATAGGTATATTCTCGGTCCAGTTGAGTATAGAATTTCTTTCCGAAAGATAGGTGGCAATGGATCGGTAGACAGCTTTTTCCTCGTGGTAATAAATACAATGGATAGGATTTTGGTTACAGAGGCCGGCTCGGCGAGAACTACCTCATCCGTTATAGCTATATATGACACTTTCTGTCAATGGAAAGAAACGAAACAGATTTGATCTATCTAAATCTCAAGAGATTGGGCTGGATGATTGGAAGAAATGGTGGTCAGAGACCACGCAGAAATAAGAGCCGAAGGACCACCTGACCCTGGCTGGAGTGAATGTCTCAACACTTTCGTTAGGTTAGATGAATGTGGTATACTTCTCGGGGCCTTACTTCTTTAGCAACCACCTCAGTCATTTTATATCTTCACGCTGTGATCAGAGTTCCCAAATTCCCCTTTACACCAAGATAATAGTAGTTGTATCAATTCCTTCCCAGAAGTTCGGACCTTGCAAATCGCGGGGTCCACAGAGGAAGATTCCTGCTCTCCGATAACTGCCAGATGTCTCTGTCGGTAGCACAAGTAAGCCCAAAATGCGCCATGAACCATCAAAATCATAAAATGTCGGATCATCGGACTCGCACACATAGCTAGATATTAGAACCATGGACAACTGGGTAGGTTCCTGCTCTACTTCAAGGTGGTTGTCTTCACAGGTCGCATAATCTGTCCAGTCGAAGCGAAGATGGGCAAGGTACTCTCCATGGGCTGATGTAAGCTCAAGAGGAAAGTCGACATCGCCGAGGTTTGTTGTCCAGCCTTGATACATCTTTGTTGATGAAGGTAACACAAAGACTTTGGCCCGCAGTGAGATAAATCCGCTTTGTACTTGCCCATATCGATCCTGGCCCGTCGTTGTACTCATCGATGCGACTTCAAATTCAGGTTTGAGGCGGTAATGTCGAGGCCAGCTAACTGGATTGGATTGGGATACCCAGCTCCATGTGGGGGCCAAATACTCTTTTGGGGGTGTCAAGAAGGACTTTAGTGTTGTCAAACCGTGGGGGGCCCAGAGAAGATCAGTCTCAAGCTCGTCACTCCAAATGCCGGCGAGATATTTGCTATCGGTGTGTGACGAAAAATATCGAGCCAATGCAGATATTGCTGGCAATCTATCACGCGAGTACGAGAGATGGCGAGCGGAATACCCTTGGATCATATTGCGCCATCCAGATGGAGATAGGATTATGAGTCGGGATAGTTTATCAAGGTCGCGATTCTGGCCCCATGGCTGAGAAACTTCATCGAATGACATATCCTGTGACCGCCGAACTGGCACGACAAGCATATGCATCATTCGTGTGCCAAAGAGGAGTAGGCGAGGGCTACACAATGCTTCCTGAAGCGTCCAGCCACGAGTGTTCCATTGACTTTCCTTCAGATCGCAGTCAAAGGGAGATTGTTTAGAATGTGCAAGATCGCGATATTCTAAAAAATCCGGGTGTTCAGACTGACTCTCAAGGAGAGACTTGTCGTATTCTTCATCGTAGTACCCCGTGACGTGGTATATGTAGTAAGAGCCGGATATTGATGAGTTTAAAGTTGACTGAAAAGGGACTTTAATAAGATGTCGCTGTGGCTGAGTGAGAAAGCCGCTCTGGCATGAATTCCCCTGTAAGGCACACAGGGTAAAATACGAGTACATATATATTTCTGCCATCTTGGCTGACTCTCTTTCCCAGTCAGTGTGACTGTCCTGAATAATGCACAGTGCGTCCACCCAGAGATAGCGCACGCGCATTGCCCGGCAAACGAGAACCGCATCGGAGACAGTTTTCGGCAGAGATTCCATTTTAATCTCTTTCATATTCTCGCATAATGACGCCTTGGTTGTCTTGAGCTGCTTTGCTGCATCATCTTCACTGCCCCAGCAATAGCTGAGAGCAAGGTATTTGCCTCGACTTGCCCCTTTGTGGGACCCTTGGTTGACTACCAGGCGCATCTTTGAATGAGTTAGCCAATGGCCAACATCTATCACGCGAGTAGGAAGGTGTGGGTCTTTGGATAATTTGTATGACCTTTTTGCCATCTTGCGTAAGCGGGACCGGCTTTTATCAGAAATAGGATGGGATACGGGCGCTCTTTGAATGCGAAGCCAGCTTCTGCATGGATCTATCAGTGGGTCAGATGCGTATCATCATAAGCTGATGCTTGTTGGAGTGCATACCACCTATCTCAGCCTGCACATCGAAGCTGACTGTACATGAAAGGTCGCTAGTTTGATCCCCGACCAACTTAAAATGGACGGCAAGATGTGATAATGTAGAAAAGCACTCAAGAGACATCGCGACACGAATAGTGTAACGAAAGCAAAGCTTGTAGATTAACACACTCTTGTGCTTGGGATCTTCCTCGTGTTCGAGTTGGAGTATTTTCTCACGCATTGCAAAGCACATGCCACATCCGGATGCACTAGATGCCGACAACACAGGAAGATCAGGCAATTTGTCAAGCAGATAATAATTCAGGAGAATGGCTTGTGGTCGAAAATCATCCGTACACTGAGGCATAGCACCTTCCGGGTCAAACTTGTTAAAAATAACCTCGGGCTCGTCCCTTTTGTTTTCTACCACGGTCCCGTGTTCTTCATCATTAAATTGAAGGACTCTGCACCGCTGGCACAGTGAAGTAGAAATCGTCATTGCTGGACGCAGCGAAGAAAAGGGAATATGTGTTCACGTTCAATAGCAGCGTTCTCGGGTATCTGTTTGAAACGGAGGGGCAAGGTGACAGCTCACATTCCGCAACCTAACTAATAAGTTAGCTGCATTAACTTAGTAATCATTTAAATTTAACTAACTTGGACTGGAGACTACTAGTGGCTAACAGAGATCAATGTCCCAAGACGTGTCATAGGGTGCCAATGAGAATAACATACTAGGGTTATTTTCCTGGATGTTTTCTGAATCGACATCCCGTTCAAAATCGATTCATCCCTCTCTAATATGTCTCATCTCCTTGTGAGGCTCGTCCCCGTTCCTCGCTGCCATCGTGTAGGTATCTTCTGTCCTTGATTCTGTTGATTCTGGAAAGGCCGTCTCCATCGCCTTTCATTGTCTCCATGTGCTCCTTCTCCACCCATCCTGGCTTGTATCCACCACCGAAATAAATCACCCACGCATCTTCGTTCATATCTATCAACACATTATCAGGCTATACATCTCCCCAGACAATGTCAGCCTCATGCAGCAATTGCACAGTCGTAGTAATTTGCTCCTCCCATTTCCTCCGCTGCAAAATTGTGACTTCATCATGTAGTGCACATGAAAGGGTAAGATTGTCGCAGTCTACCAACGATAACAAAATACCGATAGCATGACGGCAGTGTTGAGCAGCATATACCACACCGATAAGTCGAGGTACACGCACTTGCGCATTATCGCTCAGCCCTTGCGTTTCCAATTTTCACGTACACACGAAGAGCTCCCGCTTGCTGCGGGGATCATTGAGGAAACATAAATTTCCATCGACACTAACCTTCCTTGGGTGCTTAGAATAGTCATATTGACCGTCGCTGACGCACTGTTGTACTTTTTCTGGTGTGTATTCGCTCCAACCGGGGTGAAGGGCCACGTCGCCTATGTAAACACCCGGTTCGCGTAGCGGCATTTGAACATCATAGTCGAACCGGGGTTCCATCCTCTCATCGACAAAGTAAAGCTGCAAGTAATATGTTTCCGGATCGAGGTATTCACGAAGTGTGAAAGCTCCTCCACCCAATGGCGGGGCTTGAACTTTAGCAAGAATAGGGAGGAATGGAGCTACAATCCAGTCATAGAATTCATCGTATGTGCCTTCGAAGTCTCGGTCCAGCATATCGTTGATAAATTGCGCGTACTTGGTGAAAGATAACTCTGAGTTGACGAAGTTCTTAGGGCATATTTCTACCCGAAAACGCTTGCCTTTGCACCCAATGTCGAGCCGTGCCCACAAGTCATGTCTGCCATAGAGGATGTCCTGGGCTCTCCAGATGGGAGTTGGGGCTGTCATTTTGGGTCCTATATGTTGACTGGAAACTTTTGGTGCAAAGAGTGATTGGTATGTGGGAGTGAAGGCTTGATAGTACGTAGGTTGTCGAATGGCGACCAGGCTTTCGGTGGATTGTACAACCTAGCGATCACAACCACTTAAAGAAGAGAGGGTTATTGTAGACTTGATTATATTCCTCCTTCTGCACATCCCTTACTCATTAAGGCTAGTGGAGTGCTCAGGACCACATCGTAGGCTAGCAGTGGTCAGAACTCTGTAATATTATAGCTGTAACTATTACGGCAAACATCCTCTCATGATCGGCACCCACCTTTTTCTGATCAAAGTTCTGTTTCGGAATATCCCGATAATAATGCAAGAGAGACGATTATTCTCCTCACTCAAGCGCTACATAAATGTCAATCCCGCCTGGTTATTTAAGTACCAACAGCAAACCAGCCACTATCGAAAGTATTAGCTACGGTCCAGCTTCCGCGTATCCCGTCCACAGATACTATTTGCAAAAAGCCAAGCACAATGTGTTACTCATCCCTCAGATTCCACCGTTGTGGCCACGTCTGGCAATGCATCACCACCTACTGCCCAGAAGCACGCCCAATTCCAGGCAGCAGACGATGTCAGCCGTGCTCTGAGCACAGCACGCGCGATTTTACCACCATTGGAGCACTCTGTACTCGAGAGGATTGTGTGACGAAGGACATGTGTGATAGGGGTTGGACCTGCTGTAAATGTGGACAGGACAACATCGTGCGTCACTATGTATGCAGTGGTCCGTCCTCCGCAGTAGGTGAAAGCCTTGGCGGAAGGAATCGCTGCATTCATGTTGTTTGCTTGGAGTGCCGATATACATCTACTCCTACGGAAGATACATACCCGATTCCCACAGATCGTTGAATGCGATGCTGACATGTCGTTGGATCAATACATACCTCCTCAATGAGGATCAGTATGGGTGGTCGATAGTGTATTGCTTGATTTAGCGGAGTTGCTAATCACTGGTTACTTGTGATGGGTCGCTACACTGCGTCTTTGTTGTTCTGATCAGCTACTAGTGTAGGCGTTCGATATACGGTTCTATCCGTGAATGACATTGTTAGAATCCGGCAATGAATGAATAGAAAGAAAAACACCCATCTCTCGCACAATTTCATTACTCCCAGAGGTAGTTCCCGTGGTGTAACGTTAAATAGTTTGGCAGTATGCTTAATGTGTGTGGCTGGCCGCTCTCCGACCGAATAAACCACATCTCTCCCTCACTTCTAAGTAATTATGAGCAAGGAAAGACGTAGCAGCACAATTGTGGCTGCGAAAGTGCCTCAAAACGCACTATATCAATAGTCTAAATAAATACTCTATCAAGAAAAACTATATAGTACAAACAATATGTACAAACACACCCAACCCACACCCCCATCCTCCGTACAAGGCCACCGACAAAATCCGACCTTTAAGAGATAACAGTAACATTATCACCCAGGTTTCTGCAATTCTTGGGCAAAGTAATAACGGCACCCTCACCCCTAGCTACATCCGAGTGATTATAAGTCGGGTTGAACGCCATGATCTGGCCCACAGTGGAGCCAAACTTGTCGGCTAGATCTTTGTAGGTGCCATAGATAAGTTGATACGGCTCAACCTCACACACACTAGGACTGCACTGAGGGACCTTCAGCTCATTGTTCACCTGCACCAGTGCATCAGGATCACTGACTCCACCCTGAGCAGTTGCGGAGACGGCGTCGACAGTGATGTTTAGTCTCAGGGCGATAGTGCGGATAGTGTCACCCTTCATGGTGTTGTAGGTGTGAGGACCACCGGAAACACAATCGGCGTAGTTGTTGTTATTGCTGGGGAAGAGCAGACACGTAGAGTTGTCGGGGGTGCAGGTCTCCGGGGGGATGAGTAGCTGTTCTCCTGTCAAGAAGGGGATCATGGCATCGGCCATGCGGTTGAGTCGTGCGATATCGCAGATTCCGCGGTTTACCGAGTTGGAGACGCTGGCCATGGTGTCGCCTTCTTGGACGGTGTAGAGACCGACGGTGCTGTTTAGGTGGGAGCGGTTGCAGGTCGGCGCTGCCGTGGCTGCCGATACCAGGAAAGGCAGTGCTGCGAGAGATAGGAAATGCATGGTAGAGGGATTAAAGTCAAATGAATGAATTTGTCAAAGAGCGACAAGGTTTCTAGTTAAGGGAGGGACTTTTTTGCTGTAGGATGAGCGGAGTGTAGTTGATAACATTTATGGGCGAGGTAGGTTACTTTCATGTTCATATAGGAGATTGCGTCCCGTCCATGGTCAGGTCGATGGGGATGATGCGTCCAATGTCGCAACCAGATAGTCGATGGAGGGAGCGCCAGCGATCACTTTCATACGCGTAAGCTTAAAGTACATTGCAGACTCGGAGATAATGGCTTCCCGCGGGGACGGCCCCGCAATGGCGAAGATCTTATCCCAACCGCGTACCCTCACAGTCGCCATCTGGGGCTCGGCCCCAAAATTTGCAAATTCCGGTGCTCATACTGGATGAAGATGAAATGAATGACGGGGCTGTGGTGTGAAACGAAGTGGATCTGAATAAGTGTGTGATGCATGTTGAAAAAGCTACGCTAGGGTAGTGGAAACCGATGGCTATCAATCCCCGGCAGTCGCGGGCAAGCTACTGGAAAGTGTGCCTGAAGAGGTAAAAGAGTATGCTCCTTCTGAAATGTTGTGGCGTTCGATTAGATTGACTTATCGACTGTCCCCCTTATCAATCCAGAGACAGCCTACTTCAGAGTTAAGGCAGGCGTGTGGTTTTCGGGGAGGGTGATTGCGAGCACAGAATTGACATGACATGGTCGTCAACACTTGCGTGGAAGAACTGAGGATCATATACTTAACGAGTAATACAGAGTCAATCAGAGACATAACGATCTTGGCAAGCCCCGGCATCCGCCCGGCAATGGCCACCAGGGTCCGCAGGGATGCCGATCCTTTCTGGCCCCGGATATTCACCCCGACTGAAATCTGCATTCGGGGCTACCTTGGTATATTTTGCGAAGGGCGGGACCGTATCCCCGACCTGCCGGCCCGGGCGCGCACGGCAATGACAACTTCCTTAATTAAGTATTGAACATTCAATATGAATGTAGTGGAGAAGAGCGAGCTGAATTTCCGTTCAATAGTACAATTAGAGCAACGTTGCTCAATTATCAAAGTGTTTCTTCGATGTTAATGCTGTTTCGCTGTTGCATTGGGTATCTGAAATATTCGAATATTTCAATCAAATACTGCTTATGTTACCTCATCACTACTTCCTGTGTTTCTGCTATTGTCAACTGATGCTATATTTCTGCTCACTGCGATCTATATGCTGTGTCGACTAGATAACCCTATTATCTTCCGTATACAGAAGATCTGCCTCGCACATTGGGAACAACACGAGCATGTAGATGTTGACCCGTCGGAGTTTGTCTACTTGTGAGGTACCTCCCATAAGCTAGGGGTTTCGGGCACGGTACCGACTATAGTCTACATGAATATCTCGCCAATTCGCCCGACATTTCAGACTACACTTACTCTACGACGGTCTCAGCTGCCCCTTCTCCCAACACTATCGGGCGTGGCTTTATACTCCACAGTCTATGTAGTCAATACTTTGGCACAATCACATCCTGAAACTGGGTGAAGGAGGCAGTCCACTTTTTGTGGTTTTGATTGTGAGTTGAGCGGCTCGAATGTCTCGGGTTAATTTGAGTTGTAACATGTAACGACGCGTCCATACCCACCTCGCTGATTCATTGCTGCAGATTTTCTAAGGTGTCCAGGATATGAAGAGATACTAAGAATGCTAAGTTCACTCTGTCGTGGCCGGGTGCTTACTGGTGAATTGACTAGAAGAGAATTGGTCAAAACTGATTCCATTCATCTGTTGTGACTCATCGAGTAATGGTGCTGTCCAACCATAGACTGGACACTCAATGAAATTAGCTCCAAGCATCTCAGTAGCCTGGAAGCAAATAAGCAATGTGCAAAAGAGTGACATTAAAATCAAAAACCCAATCTCATCAGCCGGTCCCGTAAGCCCAAAACAGCCGCTCATTCGAAAATCCCGGGATCACGGATGCGATAAAGCTCAATGACCAAAGCTCGACAGCAGGCTCTCCTTGTCAGACGCTCGGGTTACCACATGTTAGAAATCTTTGCGATTTATACGAGCGCCGCTGTTACGTCCGAATGCACTGTATTGCTAGTCATGTCTCTAGGCATCGTTCTTAGCAGGCACGGGCTCGGAAGAATGGACTTCGAAGGCAGGTGGGTAGTCCTGATGCTTGGAGAAGGAAAAGTCGACGGTAGGAGTGTAGTCGACCTGACGCTTCGAAGATCCAAGGCCGAAGTCAGGAGGGTAGCCCACCTAATGCTTTGAAGGATGGACCTCGAACGCAGGAGGGTAGTCCTGACGCTTCGAGTGCGGCTCAAGTGTAGGGTTATACTCCGTTGCTTCAGCCACGGCTTCCCCACGGTTTACGTTCATCTATTCATATTGATCAATTCGCAGTTGAATGAGATGGCTCCATGCATAATACTAATGTCGTGGGTCAAAGGGATCGCCATTGCCGCTGTGGCCATGGCCAGGATCATAGGGGTGAGCCGCATTATGTGCAAACTTTCAAAAATTGTCGAGTATTTGGATATACAGCCGTTTGTGAGTGGGAATAGTCTGGATTTCTGTATTGATAGTTGTGATACATACAAAGAGAGCACCACGGCATTATATATACCGCAGTGCTGTAGAACGACACCAATATACGCCGGCCTTCCCGCGCCAATGTAGTTGCCTATACCATTGAAGACGTGGTCAACAGGGGCGGATCTACTTTTTCTATGCTGCTGCGAAAGGAAGGAAATGCCCGCAGAAGCTCGGAAGCCATACCCGATTTCTAGTCTGCATCGTGCTTGCCCGAAGAGATGAGATGAGGGAAATGACCACCTCTTGACATGATACCAGCCACTCTGTAGTCGTATAAGCCCATCTTCGTACTGCTTGAATGTTAAGTTCTTCACGCCCGATTGCAGAACGTGCCACGTCGTCATACCCTGCATAACATACATATGCATATGCGGAGCGCGGACAGACATTGTCCAGGCCGAGCTAAGAGTACTACATGATTAATTGACGTAGGGATAGGATTCGATCTATTGAGATAAACTACCACATTATTCAAACTTGCTCCAGAACAAAGAGCGCTCATGTACTATCGACGGTTGATTTTAGACTGAGGCACCACGCCTGAATTTGTCTATACAAATGACACCTAGGGAAGAACGAGGCCATATAATTTGCACTTGCTTCAATGGCGTCACTAGGAGTAGGGTGTGTCTCGACCAAAAGATACTGACCGAAAGCTAGTCCGTAACTTCGCTCCCCCATGCGATGTTATGCGGGACTACCGGTCCGCTCTTATTGCCCGGATTCTCTGGGTCAAAGTCCAAGCGATCGGGGATTCTCAAACCAGCTGGTAAATGGTACCGAACAAACCAAACAGAGACACCATCCTTGTACAGCCATGGGTCCTCCGTTTGGCGTTGCCACGTTTCCAATCGCGACCTGAGGTCGTCAAGAACGGCTGTGTACGCTGGATCCTTCGCAAGATTGTGAACCTCTTTTGGGTCCGCCTCCAAGTCATAAAGTTCCTCTGGGGGGCGGAAGAAGTAGTCTCTTAGCTTCCGTCCGCCGACCATAATGTCTGTGTCGCTTGAATTGCGGATATCCTCCCAAGAGAGGGATCCGTACAGGTCAGCTGCGAACGGAAAATCCAACCGCCAAGCCAGATTGCGGTGATATTTATACCGACGATCGCGAATGAAACGTGTAGGCCAGTAATTCGTTACTTCATGGAATGTGTGCGAGCCAAACGTCTGGTTGAAATCTGGCATCTCGTTGGAAGTTCCAACAATCGGTAGAAGGGATCGGCCCAGTCGCTTTTTCTCCGGATCGGTGACCTCGGGGTGATCGACAAAGTCAAGAATAGTAGGGAGAATGTCAACGTAGGAGATCATGTTTAGGCTAACTGCAGGAGGTGTGTTTGGTTTTCTAATAATCAAAGGAAGTCGTACACCAGCATCATAGAGTGTTGTTTTGGAGTTGATGAAAGGTGGGCCGTTATCGCTGACGAAGATGACGAGGGTCGAGTCTTCTAGGCCAGTCTCCTTCAGAGCATCCAGCACAAACCCGACACCTTGATCAAGACGATGAATTGATTTGTAGTATTCGACCAGTTCGGAACGAGTACCCGGGGTATCATTGACGAATGAAGGAATTGGAACATCTTCGGGTTCCAGGTGAAGTTTGGTGATTCGAGGATCATAGTCATCCGCGTTCCCAAACCCACCTCGAGTTCGATCGCGATGAGGATCGTGATACCCGATAGTCAACGCAAACGGTCTGTTGCTGGATTTTGCTTCCTCGAAAAACGATCTGGCCTGGTCGGCAATAACAGCAACATCGCGAGTGTCGCTCTCCTTGCGCAGCTGCCAGGGGTAAACAGCAGATGGTCCTACATGAACCTTTCCCAGAATACCAGTCCAATGGCCGGCTTCATTCAATAGATGAGGTAAACTCTTCACGTGGTCAAATGTCACGAAATGATGACGGTGGCTCGCAAGGCCATACTGTCCATTCTGGTGGGTGTGAAGTCCGGTGTAGATGACAGAGCGACTACCGCTGCAGGACGCCGTACTTGCGAATGCATAGTCGAACCTGGTTCCCTGATCTGCGAGCCGATCGAGGTTTGGAGTTTGGGATGTGTTGTCCCCGTAGCAGCTGAGTTGTTTCCCTAGATCATCTGCGATCAACAACAGAACGTTCTTCTTACTCGCCATTGTTGTGAAAGAAGCAAAGTGGATTAAAACTGCGCCGAAGTCTCTGTAGCTCGGTCGATAAAAAGAGTAAGAAATGCAAGTTCTAAAGGAAGAAAGAGTTCTGTGGGATGCTGTCCAAGGCCCCTGTCGAACCCCGCTTGGGACCACTTACCCTCGCATGGGCGGATAAGGAAATACCTCACAAGCTCTAGGAGCTAGCACCTAAGATAACTACTGCAAATTCCACCTATAGGAAGAGATCCAATGCTTGGACTTCGGGTAATTGGAGGTTCGGTTTAACCCGCTGCATCAACGCAATTCCGTCAGCAGATGATGTGCTTCCCGGACATACAAACACTACAACGCCCTTATCAAAACCACACTTCTTCTATCATGATCTCGTAAGTGGACATATCAATATAAATTAATCACGCCATATACTAGACACCGTCAATATATTGCTTTCATGTTGCAATGCGCCCTTAAATTAGGAATTCTTGAAGAAGAGCTGAAGTTGGAGGCATGTGCCTGACAGGGTCCACTTCTGGTATACTCTGTGCTATGGTAGCTTGTGTCGTCGCAGAAAGGAACTATCACGTACTACCTGGACGCATGCATGATGCTACTCATAGCAATAACCAAGAATATATAAATAATGTAGTCAAATTTCGCAGCCTCTTTTTAAGGAATGCTTCTCCCGTCTACAATATATCTCTTGCTACACAAGATAGAAAACCGCGTGGACATTACAAAGTTCTCAATGCGTTTGACCTCATTAATTCCCCTCTTCCTGCTGGCTGGCCTCACGGCTGGTCAGCTGATTGGCCCGGTCGGTCCAACAACCAAACTTGAAGACAAGACCATTGAGTGTAACATACTAGATTATGGTGGTATTGCCGATAATCAGACCGATGTTGCAGCATCCATTGAAGCCACTTTCAGCGAATGTGTGCTGAACAACCCCAAAAGTCGTCTTGTTATCCCCGAAGGCGACTATTTGATCAAGCGAAGTGTTGTTCTGAGTAATGGAACCAATTGGGCGTTCCAGCTTGACGGTCTGATCACCGCGGCATATGGTGGAAACTGGACAGTCGACCGTGAGTTGATACTCCAAGGGTTTGCTGGAGAGCAAATAATAAACTCTACCATCAACGGCGAGGGTGACGGAAAATTTCTACTAGATGTGCTCGTCATTGTGAACGGTATGATTTACACTCCGATTCCTTGAAAAGACTTTACTCAGGCTAATTCGCTTTCATTATGTGCAGCTGTCGATTTCGAGTTCTATTCGTCCAACGGGCTTGGCGCATTTCAGGGCCAAGGATATATCTATCGAAACTTGGACAAGTGAGTTATTTGGTATTTTGTTCCTAAACACAGCTGATGAGCTTTCAAAGTACCGACCGCCCTCGACTTGTGAGGCTTATTTCGCCTACGAATGCATCCGTGCATGATTTGATTCTTGTGGATAGTCCCAAATTCCACATCGTGTTTGATTTCGCTGTGAACTTGGAGGCATACCACCTTACCATCCGCGGTGCTAATCTAGGAAGCTATGATGGGATTGACGCCATCGGCACCAACTATTACATCCACGATAACGAGGCAAGTAGAATGTCCATAGATTTACGATCTAGCAGGGGCTAACAATGAGACCAATAACAGGTCACAAACCGTGACGAATGTGTCTCGGTAAAAAGTCCATCCCATCATGCTTTGGTCGAGAACCTTGTTTGCAACCAAGCAGGTTCTGGTGTTTCAATTGGCAGTCTCAATGTATCTGCGGAAATATCCAACATTGTGGGTTTTATCAGTTGTACATCCGTGATAGGTCTTGGCAGATACTGATATGAAACAGGAAGCTCGCAATATCAGCATTATCCAGGGCAACAACATCGCTTTCATCAAGACGTATCCTGGAGGATCTGGTTACGTTAGAGATGTCACTTTTGAAAACTTCCGATCCCTAAACAGCCTGTACGGATTGGACATTAACCAATACTGGCAAAACACATGGAACCCTGATACCGGTTCCGTGACATTGAGCAACCTTGTGTTCAAGAACTTCTCAGGTATTTCGGTCCTATTTTCCTGTCAAGTCAGCCCCCACACTCACGCACAATCATAGGATCAGTTGCCGATGGAGCACTCCGCCCGCCGTTGTATCTATTTGCAAGTGACTTGACCTTTGCAACAAACGTCACTGTGGAGGAATTTTCTGTATGGACTGAGACTGGTACTACTGTCGTCAATAAGATCAGCAACATTTTTGGCACTGGAGACGACAGCTATGGAGAAAATGATGGAATTGAAACTCTGCAGTCTGGAGAGTCGCCGTATACATACACCAGCACCTATACTATCACGGCATCTCCGACCAATTGGCAAGCTCCGTCAACCCCAACCTGGGCCTTACCGAGCACTGGATATGGAAGTAAGTCAAATGGTTGTGTTCGTGCCGCTGATCAGAGAGCTAACTAGTCAATAGCGGCGTCACCCATCCCTGTCTATACTCCCGCACCCCTTTGGCGTCCTGGTGGAATCGACTACAACCTTCATTACTGGGGGAGCTTTTAGTTGAGTGATAGGCGCGACTGTCCGTGTAATGGAATGTTGGTATGGTAGTAGAGAATGTTTAGACAGACTTGGTTCGATACAAGCTCCTTCTGGGCTTGATTGTAAGGCAAAAATAGCGACTGTTCTCTCCCGTTACTAGTTTAAAGCTCAATGACATGTAGTGATAATGAAAGGCTGGTCCTCGACCATAGTTCCACTTTCACGAACACGCGCAGCACCATCTCACATGTTCCTATCAGTGCAGCCCAGCATTGCGTAGGATCACACACCGCTGGCAAGTGGATGAAGGAGATACCAAACTACGCCAATTCCAAAGCTGGTTCAGTCGAAGTACTGTCTACAGCACTAGCAATTTCCCACCAATCCTGATAAAGAAATTTGAACAGGGCCTCGACTGTAGGCAAATTAAGCAAGGAGGGGCACCTACAGCTTTCAGGGTCCTGGGTGGGCTGTGATTGGAGTAGCCCTAGCTTGTGTCATCCGCGCTTACATGACGACGATGGTCAGCAGCAGCAACACATGGTCGGTTGCGCCAACTTTGACATAAGCAAGCTGGAAAGTAGCTAGTTGCTGCCATCGTTCGATTAATATATTATAATTTTACTACTATCTAATTAATATACTTCTGCTGAGCACTGATAGTATAGTATGTTTGGTCGTACTTTGATAACGCAAATGCCCATCACCTCATCGCCATCGTCGATCACGCATCTCCGTACTCTTGCCTCGAGGGGCTACTGCCCTAAGTACGTACCCATCACATGTATATAACTTCACGATAATCAACGTCCATTCATCTCCAGCAAGCCATACTATCTCGGTCGGGCCTGAATTAGCTGTTATACCATCTTGTTCTTGTCAGGCATACGGATCGCTCTGACTATGGAGCGAAATTCCTCCAAAGCTGCGTCTTCTCTGGATCGCGATCAAGTCAACAGAAGCCAAGACCTCAAAGATGGAACCTATGTGAACCTTGCCGAGCCGGATGATTCCCCTGGCTCCGATGCAGTCCTTTCTTCTCTCTTCCGTCGGACCACGAAACACGACCCTGACGCCATCGCGACCACTAGAAGTGTATTCGACGACCCTTCTCTCGCACCATTTTACCAGCCCCATCCAAAGTATGAGAATCTTCATCGCTTCGATCCCAGCGCACGGTGGACCTATCGTGAGGAGAACAAAGTCCGGCGTAAAACAGACTGGTCAATTCTTCTCTGGATCCTGGTTATGTTCTTCGGGTTGAACCTCGATCGAGGCAACCTGAGCAACGCCAACTCCGACAACCTTCTCGGCGATCTGAACCTGACTACGAACGACTACAACAATGCGCAGAACATGTACCGCGTGGGATTTCTAATTGCAGAAATCCCTTCGCAGATGCTCGGAAAAGCAATCGGTCCTGATCGGTGGATTCCCGTTCAAATCATCCTGTGGAGTTTTGCATCCGGAGGACAATTTTTCATGCACAACCGAGCGGGATTCTTCGCGTGTCGTTTCTTCATAGGGCTGTTCATGGGCGGCTTTATCCCCGACTCCATCCTGTACTTATCCTATTTCTATACAAAGGCGGAGATGCCGTTCCGCCTGGCACTTTTCTGGTTCACTGATTCGATATCTGGTGTCATCGCATCTTTCATTGCGTACGGTGTCTTGCATATGCGCGGAGTTGACGGGCGGGAAGGATGGAGATGGCTTTTCCTAATCGAAGCGCTGATCAGTTTTGTGATCGGCTGTCTAAGCTTCATGTTTCTGGTCCCTGGACCCACTCAGACCAGAACGTGGTGGAACCCGAAAGGAATCTTCTCGGAAAGAGAAGAGACCATCATCGTCAACAGAGTGCTGCGCGATGACCCATCCAAGGGCGACATGCACAATCGCCAAGCATTGTCCCTGGGGATGTTGTGGAAGAGTCTGAAAGACTACGATCTCTGGCCGATATATATCATCGGGATCATGTTCGAAATCCCGACTTCACCTCCGAAGTCCTATCTGACCTTGTCGCTAAAGGCGATCGGCTTTTCCACATTCCAGACGACCCTCCTGTCCATTCCGGTGACTGTCTTTGCCGCTATCAACCTTGTACTCGTCGCGCTCTTATCTGAGTTCTGGGCCCAAATCTCAATTGTTTGCCTCCTGACACAACTCTGGTCGCTTCCACTCCTCATTATCCTCTATACATCTGCTGGAAGCCTTTCCAATTGGGGGCTCTATGCCGTCTCATTTATCTTGCTGGGCTGGCCAAATCCGCAAGCTGCCCAGGTGAGTTGGTGTTCACGGCTAAGTAACAGTGTCAGAACCAGAGCAGTCGGTGCTGCAGTCTTTAACATCATGATTCAGTTGTCTGGTATCGCCTCCTCCAACATTTACCGATCGGATGATAAGCCTTTGTATCGCCGTGGAAATAGACAGCTGATTGCGATCAATGTTGCCACTATTGTCATGTACGCGTTGGCCAAGTTTTATTATGTCTCTCGGAACCGGTGGAAGAAGGCTCAGTGGGACAAGATGACGGCCCAGGAGAAGGCGACTTACTTGGAGACAACGACGGATGAGGGCAATAAGCGACTTGATTTTTATTTCGATAGTTGAAACAGGTATCATGCTGCTAGGGAAATGCGCGGGTTTGTAGGAGACGTGCTTGTCAAAAGACTTAGTGTTCAGTAGCGGACCGCATTAGCGAAGAGAGGCTGTTTGTCGACAGGATAAGCAATAAATAGAAAGACTGATCATGAAAATAATCATCCATACATTGTCTTAAAATAGTGAACTCGTCAATTCCTTCTAATTAAGGACTTATTTATCAGAGCGACCAGTAGAACGTGTCGTTCGTACCTTCGGCTATGACCCAGTCGAATACTTGTAGGGTAGCAATAAAATCGAAATAGCAGATGTCATACGTAAAATCAAGAAGCATATATTTTTCTGCAATAAAATGAATAAAATTTCAGATTATCTCGGACAGAAAGATCTTTTGCCTGGGTTTATGCACTTTCTACCGATTCTGGTCCGCGGCAGATTAGTTAAATTTTTTAGGTTGGACGGAAAGAAAAACGAAAACGAACCGAAATAGAAACAAGGGTCCTCCGACTTAAACGAATATACGAGTGGATCCCCACTATCGATCTTGGATCATCGGCGAAAAGGTCACCAAATTCAGTATAGGATGCTTACATCCAATAGCAGCTACTTTCTAGACAGTAGCGTCTGTTTCAAGCTTCTTGATCCGACCGACTTCTAGACCCGAATAAACCACCCCGTTCCCTGCGTGAACAATGCTAAGGCCATAGTACCCATGAAGTGTACTCCGTAGCCCCATTTTATCGTACTATACACGAAGTTCATTGCAAAGCATCATTTCCTCAGCCTCGCTTGTGCGGGTCCATTTTCTATTAGTCTGTTGTGCGAAGCCCCATGTCACTATGGAGTGATAGTATAAGTACCTAGCTTGATAACGAGAACTTTCCCCGTCCGGCCTTCGAAAGATTTCCAGGCCCTCCTCTCACTACTAATTATTATTTTCTTCTCACACTCTTTCACAATCTTATATACCTGTATTCTTTGTTATTACTTTTCATTGACCACAAAAATGCTGGGCTCCAGGGATCCCGAAAGTTATGAATTCGCATTTTACCGCTATGACCCCAGCATGGGTGGCGCCGTTCTTTTCATCCTTCTCTTCATTGGCACAACAGGGTATCATGTCTTCCAAATGGTCAAGTCTCGCACATGGTTCTTCATCCCATTTGTCATAGGCGGTATATGTACGATACGCTTGACTGTTCATAGCCTAGAAACATGCTGACCCTACTAGTTGAGATCATCGGATATATCGGACGTGCCATGTCCAGCAAGCAAAGCCCAAACTGGACGCTCGGACCTTACATTGTGCAGACGCTCTTTCTCTTACTCGCCCCTGCTCTTCTTGCAGCCTCTATATACATGCTACTCGGTCGAATTATCCTAGTGTTACAGGCTGAAACCCACGCACTGCTGAAAAAGAAGTGGTTGACGAAGATATTTGTCACGGGTGATGTGCTTTCGTTCTTATTGCAGGGAGCAGGTACGTGTCTGCTAGTCAAATCCCTCATTATCTAACAGCTCTCTGACACTGTCCAGGTGGCGGAATCCAGTCCAGTGGCAACCTATCTGCCATGAAGACTGGCGAGCACATCATCGTCGTCGGCCTCGTGATTCAAATATTCTTCTTCGCATTTTTCATGATCACCGCGACCCACTTCTACCTGAAGGTCAAGAAATATCCGTTCCCTCGATCTTGTTCTCCGCATATTCCTTGGAAGAAACACATGAACGTACTCTACTCGACGAGCTTCTTTATCATGGTCCGTTCCATGTTTCGACTCATTGAGTACATTCAAGGAAATAATGGGTTTCTCTTGCACCATGAAGCCTTTCTTTATATTTTCGATGCACTGTTGATGTTTATCACCATGGTCATATTCAACGTTATCCATCCGCAAGAAATCGGCCAGCTACTCCGTCACCCCAAAGACTATGACATGACGTCTTTCTCGGAAGAGCTGACCCCAAAGCCCTACCAAGGGTACAATAACGTGTGAGAGTTGTGGCATTCCTGCTACATTTGGTCGTTATTCAATTTTTCCCTGTTCGCGCTATATATATTACGTTCGTTGTCTGCTTTCCAGTCCCGATTCTTTATTACTTCTACTCTACATCTTAATAACATCTTAATTTCAGGAGGATGAACAAGCCTTGCCAAAATGTGGGGCTTATAGCCATATTACCGTCACGTGACCTTTGGCTCAAGAGGCCGGGTTAATGCAATCAGAAACAATAGAATCAAGACATATTGTATAAATCAGTTCTGTACCGACCAGGCGGTTGTTGCTTTTACTCTTATCAGATTGTGGGGTTCAATAAGTTATCTCGACCCCGATCCGTAGAGGCGGATAGTCCGACAAGACATTAGGAACTAGAGCACAATAGGACTGGCTTACAGCGGTACCTCCAAAACTGGCCGTTCTTATACAAGATTGCCCCAATATCAGACCGAATTTTTTTGAGCAGTGAGACATGTCCGACTGTTAGCTGGGACTATTATTAGCATGTCATGCCTTAGGTCGGATTCCGTACATAGAAGGTTAGTGGATGTCTTGAGGGCTTGGACAGAATAAGGCTAGGATGAAACTGGGTGTCTCACTGGGTATCTCGTTCGTCCAACAGCATCCGTTGTTCCGGCCCGCTAGTTTCCACCGCATGTCACTTGTCTCGGATTATTCTTGAGGGCTTGGCATTTCGATCTTCAGGGAGGCGTTGGTTGGTGTACTTAATAAGAGTCATTAACGCCATTATTTTCCCTCTTCAACTTGCGCGAATTGATTATTCAGTATGGCGTCTAAGACCCTGCTACTCATTCCGGCATTGGCCACGGCCGTTCTGGGAAATGTATTGGACCTCGATATTAAGGTCCGAAATGGTTATGTATGTGAAGTCTAGCTGCTCCAAATTTGTTTGCTAAGTCGGGGAAATAGAGAACCATCGAGATTGACCTCGGAACCCCGGGAGGCCCGTTTGATTTGATGTACGACACTGGATCATCAACGCTCTGGGTGCTTGATAGCAATTGTACAGATGATTGTGTGAATGTGAGCGGGTTAGTTCATCACTCCCCCTTATTTCACACGACTATATTACTGACGTCTACCAGCTACTCTCGACACAGCTATAATCTCACTTCTACGGGCGTCGACTTGGGTATCAAAGACAGCATTGATTATAGCGGGGGCACCGTCAGCGGCTTTACAGCCACGGATATTCTCACTGTCCCAAACACTGACGTCTCCTACCGCCAAAGCTTCGCCGTCATCACCGACAGTACCTGGGCGGCATTGGCAGCTGATGGGTTCATCGGCTTGGCATCCTCCACCATCGCTTTCAAAAATACCACGTCCGCCTTCGAACAAATGATGCAGGATGGGCTTTTGGACGAACCTCGATTTGCCCTATACGCAGGTTCCGGGGTGTCGACTACGTCGAATCCTGATCCGGAGAACAACGGCGTGTTTACTTTTGGTGGTAGCCATGAAGATATTTATGCGGGTGGTGATCTGCAGTGGATGACTATGCTCTCCCCGTTCGAGATTTACAAAACAAATCTCCTTGGCATTCAGGGACATAACACCTCCAATGGCGAGAGCATGTCCAGCGAGGTCCTGAACTGGTACGGCCAGGTTATTTTCGACACCGGTATGAACCCCCCTACGACAATCTTATCCCTTCTGAAATGCTCGGACTAACCTATATAATGACGTAGGCGCTTCGGCAATAAGCATCCCCAGCGACCAGATTGAGGCGATGTATGCCCTAACCCCGTTCTCTTACGCCGATATTTCATCCGGATACCGACCTCTGTGCTCCGATTTCAACGATACATGGTCGATCTCCTTTAGCATGGGCTTCTACGGCGAGGGTGTTACCTTCAACTTGACTGGTGATCAGCTGGCTGTACCGGGCTATCAGGACGACGACCATTGCTTCCCCCCTTTCAATCCGTGGGACAGCTACAATACTATCATTGGGCAGCATTGGTTGAGCAACTTCTATGCTGTTTTCGACTTTGGATCTTTTGATCCGGAGACATACGATATTCGTGTTGGGTTGGCTCCTTTGAAGAAGGAATACCTGCCGAGGGCTTAAGCCTAGCTCTGCCCTCTCAGCAATCTAACATTTGCCACCCATCACAGCGCGGATGTGAATATTTGATTTATACGGAGGGAGTTTATTACGTTGAATCTGTAGTAACCCGATTACCATTGAATATTTCGCGCCTTTATCTTACAATAGCCGGCCTACGGTGAATACCGATTGGTTTGTAGGATTAGTGAACCAGGGGGGACCATTTCACACAGGACCAGTGAAGCAGCAGCAGACGGGAAATAATCCTGTGGCGCTGGTGGCGTTGATATTGTGAGCGATTTCGTCCCAGTGCACATATTCTATTGGAAGGGCGTCAAAGGTCGCGGATGTTAGGACGGCTATGGTGACGGCGACGTACATGGATGTGGTTATTGATCCGGGGTTATTTCGGGGCAGGAATTGTATGCGGAATCGTAGGGTTTTATGTTAATGATGCAGACCACCGGGTTTCTTGCCGGTGCTGGGGCGATGAAGACGGAGGTCTGACGGTGTTGTGTATATGGTTCCCTAAAGAGTGTGGGCTGACGGGGATCTCGATAGACATACATAGATCACAGCGATGTACCCTCGCAAGCACAACATGACTAGTGCAACCATGAACACTGATTTTGTGAACAGTACCCCGATAGGGCAGATGAGATGATAATACTAGCGTCAATCTAACCGAGCATCTTCCAAAGCTTTGAAATATCCCTTTATATTCAAAAAATGTCGTATAGTGACAATTTAATGTCCAATATTCGTATACATCATATCCCTCTACTCATCAAGATTATACGGAACCCCTTTCTCGAGCGCGAGATCCCTGGCAGACTTGCCCGAAACGGAACGAATATCAGGATCGGCCCCGGCTTTCATCAGGACATCTAAAACAACCGCCCGTACTTGCCCAGCGCTTTGGTCGTTTCCCGGCGTATAAGTGCGGGTCTCCAGGTAGTAATACAGCGGCGTGCGGCCCTTGTTGTCTTGTGCGTTGATATCCTTGTCAGCACCGTGGGCCAAAAGGAACCTCAGGCCGACCAGCTCCCAGTCTGGATTATGCAGAGTAAGGTGAAGCTCTGTCTGGCCTTGAGAATCGGCCCGCAACTGTGCTCCTGCCTCCATAAAAGTGCAGAACCGTGGAATCATGCCCTCATAGTGGGGCAGCGTGTAGTGAAGGATACTTCGCCCTCGGTCATCGAGACTACTCAGATCAGCCCCCTGTTCTTTGAAGAAATGAAAGAGGCGCATGCTATGTGCCTCAACCTCGGGATCCTCGGGGCTATAGGAGGACCAGCAGTTGGCGAGATGGAACGCAGTTTGGCCGTCCTTCGTGCGATAATTCGCTAAATCCGGGAACCAAGGGCACGTGCGCGGCCAGAGCAGCTTAATGATATCGAGATGACGACGCTGACAAGCTTGGTGGACTGGCAGCCAACCGTTGGCGTTCACCATGAGGGGGTCTGCACCGTGGTCCAGCAGGAACTGTACGCTCGATAAACGACCACTCCTCGCGGCGGCGTGCAGCAAAGAACCCCCTTGGAAGGATCCCGTCTGCGGGATCTCTTCGTTGATGTCTATCACGGCGCCTTCGCGCTCGAAGAAGTACCTGACCAAATCTGGGTGCCCGTTGCGCACCGCGCGAGCGAAAAGGCTCATTTCCCCACTCCTTCCCTCGGGAAAATCCACGCCGTGGTCAACGAGCATATCGACCATATCCAAGCCCATCGAGCAATCAATAGTGGCATAGATGATTGGTCGGTGCTTAACCCAGGAGCGTCTGTATATTGACAATGGGGGTTTTGCGTTTGGGCGGGCCCCGTGGGCAAGTAACAGCCGGAACGTCTCAATCCCCCTTTGCCAGGCAACCTCTGGTTCGTCCGGGATCCTCGGATAGTAGAGGTCGTACACCTCATAGTCAGCGGCATCAGCGAGAGCCCGGTCAAGAACATCTTGTGGTACCCCCGGTGCAGGGTAGTTACGGAGCAGAATGTCCAGCGTTTTCGGATAACGGTGTGATGCTGCTGCAGCGATGGCGAGCGGCCATTCACGGCTGCTAATCGCGTCCGGGGGTAGGCGATCAATCAACCGCCGTACGACAGCGTCGGAGCCATTGAATGCTGCGGCCATAAAAGGAGTGTGTGGCTCGCTAATCCTTCCCCCCAGGATGCCGCGATGTCCATCTGTTCCAATGTCATCCACCGTTGCATCTGCCCCTGCGTCGAGCAAAATATCCACCATCTCGGACGAGTTGTTCGCAGCGACAAGATGCAAAGGTGTCAGGCAAACTTCACCGTAAGGCTCGTCGCCTTTCTGATTGACATCGAACCCTCGGGAAACCAGGTAACGGAGGATGTCTGGCTGTTCCCATCTGATGGCCTCATGTAGCGCCGTGTCACCAAAATGAGGAAGATCCACTCCTTCGGGGGACTCAAGAATCGCAGCCACGGCGGTGATATTGCCAACGCAAGCCCACCCTATTAACTGCTCGTCAGGGCCAGCGTCACTGTTATATGGAATTCCTGGGTAGCGGGCCATAATGGTTGGAGGCTGTGAAGGAAATCAAATAAAAGTGAAATGCAAAAGGAGGATAAAAATTCTGGCATCTAGTAGAGAAAGGAAGTTGAAGTGGAGTAGCGAAGAGTACAGTACCCGGCGGGTTAGCATTGATACGTCTCGCGGAGTATGTTACGGAAGTGGTATGTAAAATACACATGGCTGGGCAGTAGGATACAATGCGGGTCAACCCGCTGGCTGGTCTTTCTAGAAAAGAACTGCCCCCCAAAATAAACTCTAGGCCAAAAAGAGACTCCTTTTCTTATCTGGTTCTGTGCAGTAATACCACTCACTCAAGACGAACAGCTGCCATACACTGACAAGCAATTTGCTGCTGCACAATAGGCATCTGAGCTGCCACAGTATCCGTTTACCGAACAGCAATCACCGAACTGACTGCCCAGGCACGTGGCGCTATTCGAGGACATGAAGCCACAAAGGCCATCGGAACTAATTGGCTGCTCAGTGCAGCTTCCAAAAGCAGACTGGCATTGACCGACCCCACAGTATGCATCTGTGCTGCCACAATAGCCGCTCGTCGAGCAACAATCGCCGAATTGGCTGCCAGCACAGCTTGCATTGACAGAGGACATGGAACCACAAAGCCCATCAGGGCTCACAGTAAACGTGTCACAAGTGCCAAACGAGGAGTCACAGGAGTCAATTCCGCAGTAATCGTCAGTGCTTCCACAGTAGCCATTGACTGAACAGCAGTCCCCGAAAGCGCTACCCGCACATGTTGCTATACCAGTCATTGGAGGAAGGGAGTAACGATCATGTTTACTTCGATCAAGACACGGTGCGATGCCCCGCAGATAAAGAGGCACCGCCCCCCTCGCCTTTCCGTATGATTTCTTCGAGTAAGTGTTCTCTTTTTCCCATTCAAATGTATACACTGCTATCGTGGCTGGGCTTGTTTCTGGCCCTGGCTGGCCAGTCTCTCCAGCAAAGTTGCAGTGAATCTAATCCCTGCGCGCTCGGATGCTGTGGCAAGTCCGGAGTATGCGGCATGGGCCCAACATTTTGCGGGTACGTATCCATCCTCCCCACTGACTGCATATAATACATACCGCTAACAGACTACTTCATCAGGCAGGGGCATTGTACGGCTAGCTGTGGTGCCAAGGCTGAATGTGACCCTGACAATTGGGGTCCAACTTATGTCAATGCTAGCACATGTCCTCTGAACGTCTGCTGCAGTCCGTACGTTGTAGTGCTCTGTCAAGGTGTCTTAAATCACTTCCCACCGCTTGTTCTTTATAGTTATGGGTTTTGTGGTACAACAAGCGACTTTTGCGGTGACACCACCATTACCAGACCATCATGCGACGCCTCAAGTCAGAACGTGTCTCGTATTATCGGCTATTATGAGGCCTATGCTTTGTCTTCGCGCGCCTGCAATGTGCTTCTTCCTTCTGAAATTCCCTATGGAGTTTACACACACGTCAAGTAAGAGCATCATTATGCTACACCCGGTTGTTGCTCAGCTAATTGGAAACAGCTTTGCCTTTGGTACCATTGACCCGATCACTTTTTCGGTACAAGCCACAGATGAAACCGAAAGAACTCTCTTGCAGGAGATAGGATCACTTAAGTTAATACAACCTGATCTTCAAATTTGGTTATCACTGGGCGGGTGGTCATTTAGTGATGCCGACCAGTCTACGCGCTATACATTTTCAGACTTAGCTGCTTCTGAGGAAGATAAGAAGGCATTTTTTGCTTCTCTGATTTCATTCATGGGTACTTATGGCTTTGATGGTGTAGATATCGATTGGTAGGCTCTCACCTCCCTAGATATCGATGATTTATGCTGATTACATTTTGCGGGATAGGGAATACCCTGTCGAGGAGGATCGCGGCGGAACATCCGCTGATTACGATAATTTCCCCACTTTCCTTAAGAGCCTGCAGAGCAGTCTGTCTGGAACAGGGTCAAATAAGGGAATCAGTATCACTCTACCGTCTAGTTATTATTGTATGTTGCTATGCTTTCACCCGCCTCCAAACAAGCAAGTCAGCTAAATCTCGTCCTGGTACTAATTATTACTAGACATGCAACACTTTGATATCGCGAGGTTGTCAAAATATGTGGACTGGCTCAACATTATGGCCTACGATCTTCACGGCACCTGGGACGAAGATAGCAAATGGACTGGCCCATATATCAATGCGCACACTAATATGACCGAGTTGCAGACCACTCTTGACTTGCTTTGGCGCAACGACATTGACTCTAGCAAGGTGGTTGTGGGCATGGCTTATTATGGTCGAAGCTTTACTCTCAAGGACTCGAGTTGCTCGGTGCCGGGCTGTGAATTTATATCTGGAGGGGACGCGGGCAATTGCTCGGTTACCTCCGGTGTGCTGCTAAACCCAGAGATCATGGACATTATGAGCACTAATAACCTGACCCCTACGCTATACAAGGATGCTGCCGTAAAGGCCATCCATTGGGAGAATCAGTGGGTGTCCTATGATGACGAAGATACCTGGAAACTAAAGAGTGAGTGGCTTAAGGGTCAGTGCATCTCGGGGGTGATGGTATGGGCGGCCACTCAGGATGACACCAACGGTACTTGGGCTAAGGCTCTCACTTCGGGCTTGGGAGTGGAAATCAAGGAGCCGGTACAAATTGGGCCACTTTCCCAGCTCCAAACCGCGACGACGACAACGAAGACTCGCAATACTTTGACTCAATGTCGCTGGACCAACTGTGGCGACGATTGCCCGAGCGGCTTCAAGGAGGTCCCGCGCGATGGGACAAAGTTAACAATGACTGACACCACTGGCTGCTCCCCTAGCCGTGAACATAAGTTCTGCTGTCCAGCTAGTGATACAGACTTCCCTACGTGCACGTGGCGTGGTTTCCACAACACAGGCTTCTGCAAAGCCGGATGTAAGGATGGGGAAGCCGAGGTGGGCTCGCTGAAAGAGGGCTGTCGTACCAGTCACCAGAGTGCTTGCTGCACCGTCACCTCCTCCACGGAATCATATTCCAAATGTAAGTGGTTTGGCGGCTCGCCGGGCTGCGCTGGGTCCGGCAAGAACCATTCATGCCCCGACGACTACCCCAATTTTCTGTTCGCAGATAGCAATGGGGCCGGGGGGGAACAGACCTGTTCCTCTGGTCGTAAAAGTTACTGTTGTACAGAAATTCCTGATGAGTTCACCGATTGCAAGTGGTATCAGAAAGACACCACGGTGTGGGGGCCGGATTCCTACTTTTGCGAGACCTCCTGCCCTACAGACTACATTCGACTCGGCATGGAAGCCGGAAGCTGTGGTTACAATATGCAGGCCTACTGCTGCGGCGGCAAGACCACCACCACCACCACCACGAACACCACCCCAAACAATACCTGGGAATACATGCAGTACGCGGAGTTTGCTCTGCTGCTATCAAACTACATGGACAATCCCTATTGCTATGATAATGAGCTGAGCGTGCCAGGTATCGACTACTTCTACAGTGTAGCCGATGGCAGCATCACCAAGAAAAAGCGAGAGTTGCTTCTTGGAAGGACATGTACACTAGACCAATGGCAGACTCTCATTAAATGGGTCACCATGGTCTTCAGTTCCAATACTCCCGATTGGTCTGTTAAGCTACTGCGTGAAATCTGGGATGAGCAATTTGCTGGCTATTACTCATTTACCCTACAGTACGCAACCTTAGCCCCTTTCCTCGCGACCTTTGCCGAAGCGGGACAAGATATTACTGCCTGGATCACGGATATTCTTCGGGATCCCATCAATGCAGCCTCTGATATCTACGATGTTCAGTTGGCTATGGATCAGCTCTGCACTCTTGATGATGACAACAGTGATAATGGCGATGACAGCACCACTACCTCCACATCAACCAAGCGATTCTTGCATGGGGAGGCATTGCTGCCCCGCCTAGAAGAGGGTAAACGACACATCAATGGACTAGGTGAGTTACCCATCACACCCGGCTAAGAGATTTCAGTCAAATGATGCAGCTTTGCTAACAAGCCTTGTCATCCCAATCAGGCGACTCCACAAGGGAAAAGTCTCCCGGTATGTTGGAGATTCTAAAAGCGGTCAATGCTGGCACTCTTCCTCTCAACTACGCACGTTGGCTGAGGTATGGGGCGAAAAGAACGGGACGCAACTCTAAAATCAAGCCGGGGCTCATCCTGGAACTAGCCTACTGGATTGGTCCGGAGGTGGGGACTGTGGGAGACAGCTCCTACAATCAGTACCGCGATATGAGGGACGGCACTGGTGCAGACCAGTGGGTCATCTTCCACATACACTTTGACGAGATGGGAGTTGACTCCGGCATTCATCCATTCGTTTCGTCGGTCAGCGGACCTACGCACGCACCCAGTCCATCCAAGTTTACCACGGCCGATACACATATAGGGCCGGTAGTAACCTGCGTGTCGATCCCGGAACCCCCACTACGGACCGATCGAGCGTGTTCTACTGCTCTGGAAATGCGCACTGGGACATTGGCAGTGTGCGTCAGATTCCAGATGCTGATAGTTGGGGGGGCGAATTGCAGACATGGGGAAATACTCTGGCGAGTACATATCTCAGAGCAGAAGCCTGGAGGATTGTATACCCAGAACTAAGTGAGACCGGGGGGCAGATCGATGCAGGCTGGATTACCGCAATCAATCAACCCAGTGTATATGCCCGCAGCAGCTGGATCCTCAACGCTACTCGTCATGTGTTGACAAATGTGTATGTCCCTAATATTCCTGAACCTAGATAACAGCCTCTATCTCAAGGCATTCTAGGACGTTGCCTGATAGAGCAACCTTTCGTCTCATCTACGCCGTTATTCAAATGGAATGTTTTTGGAGCCAGAACACTGGCACTCACTGTCACCGTTCGGTGATATGCAGTATGTATGGGTTGTTCATAGTTATGTAATGTGGTCGAACTTTCTTACGACATTCATGTGAGCCCGACATTATCAAACTCACGTGCTTCGTTACAGTCCATTTTTCTGTATAGCATACTAGGCGATACCTTCATTCTTGCTTGTATGGCATATTATAGTATGTCCTAACAGCCCTCTAGCATACCCCCGTAGAAAATTCTGGCTTCCCTGTTGTCTTGAATCTGAAATTGTTCAGGTCAGGCCTGAATATGCTCCCAGTAAGTCTTGGACGGAAGTTTGATTATATTCCACTTCCTACCAGAATCTAGCTATAGCCATCATACACCTTCTTTTTGACTTCTAGGAAGAGTATGAAGCCCACATTTGATCAGACGTTATGCCATCCTTCCAAGTGATAAAGTGGACAAGACACTACCATAAGCTAACTAGCTATTTTTGCTGACCTGTACTCACGTAAAGTGATTTGGGTGGGGGGCGGACGGTCGAGATTACTATGGGTTGCTGTGATCTAAGAGAAAACGCTTGTCGCTTGTGTGGCATGGCAGGTATCCACTGATCATTGATTCTTTGCCTTAGCCTATAATGTAGCGCAAGGGGGAAATGGTGTGGTGCTGTTGATGGCCTGGTCCACCTCCAATCAACCTCTTAACAGTTACAGATAACGGAATATCTCATGTTGACTCTGATGAGCCACAATCTTTGGCGTTGGGATGTTAGAAGGTGTCAATAGTGATTTGCGTGCTACAAGGTGTATTCCAGCGATGCCTGACGGATATCATGTGCGGCTGTTTTTCACGTGGTGAAGATTGAGACCCCGAAACGATGCTAACTATCCTGGAACCACAATTGGTGCTATATATCTCCTAGTAATTTGATTTCCTGATCTCCGCTCGCTGAGGAAATTGGGTACATCAAATGAAGCAAATTATTCTCCAAAGGGGATTATACCAATTATCTGAGAAACACAGAATTTCAGCCCCGCATGAAATCCCTACACTCTAGGCCTTTGCCTTGGCTAAAAAATCTCTCACTTCTACTAGCAAGTGTTATCTTTTAAAACTAAAATGCCTTTATCTTCACCTGCTACTTGCGATCATTACGAAGACGTGGTGGAATTTCTTGGTGGAGCGTCGTGCATTCTGCCACCTTCGTATGTTCGTATACTCGGGAGGGCTGTTCGTAAGTTCGTATAGTTCGCATAGAGCAGCCCCACACCGGAGACACTCCGTTTCCAGTTTTAGACTTTCAAGCTTGATTTCAGGCAGTCTATCTAGGGCAACGTATGTGGTTAGTGACCTTAATAAAGTGCAGGTACATGAATTTGATGGGGTTGTTAGGTTAAGCAGGTATGGTTTTCAACGATGCGCGATGGCAGCCTTTTCTGCGGGAGACCTGGGTTCGAGGCCTGGTCTGCGTTATCTAACTATTGGATATGGCAAAATGTTCGACAACGTAGATATGTGAGAAGAGTTTTCCCTTCAAAGTCTGGATCGAATATGAGGGCCCCATGTCTAGGTCTTCTTCAATATGCAGGGCCACGGTCTGTCAGTATCACGATGTTTCGTTGGGTAAGGATTATCAGATAGACCCTATACTAAGGATATCTCCAATTCTGATATTAATCTACCAACGTAGGAATCCATTCCAATTTCTTCATGTATTTATCGTGCTATCGAGTCCCGAGGCTGAAAGTCCACGTGTTGGGATCACCCCAAAACGGCAATCTTATCATCTCAGAACATAACTAATTCATCAATCCACTGTGTGCAGCAGGCGTTTCCTGAAAACTGTGTAGCCTATCCCCTCTGCGAGTAAAAACTCAGATGTTGATCCCCTGGGTCGAGGCGGTTAGGGCGTGGCGGACCGCTCGATCTCTCCGCGGACCCACACGTATTCGTATATGCTAAGGCTTGAAGGATCTCAGGGTCAAATGCAGCGAAATTGATATTCTTATATTAGTCTCATCTCATCTTGTGCTACAGTCTCCATTCCTCATCGACTCTCTCCTTCATTCCTTACCCCTACTATACCCAAAATGGCCTCCCAAACCGACTCCCATATATCCTTCGTCCTCTATCGATACACTCCGTCCATCCCAGCCGCTGCCATTTTCACTGCTGTTTTCATCATCCTGGCCATAGTTCACACCTATATGGCTTTTAGGTACCGGTCTAAATATTTTATTCCTTTTATTATCGGTCTACTGTGTAAGTACATTTTCGAAAATCTGCAACCATCACCAAGCTAACTTACTGCGGTATGAACAGTCGAAGCAGCCGGCTACATCGCCCGAATTTTCTCTCATTATAACCCTCTCGCCCTCGGCCCCTACATCGTTCAGACCATGCTTATCCTCGTCGCGCCTCCGCTCTTCGCTGCCTCCATCTACATGACCCTCGGAAGATTGATCCTCTACCTCGACGCCGAATCTGCCTCTCTCCTCCGCGTGAAATACATCGCTAAGATATTCGTCGTCGGGGATATTATCTCCTTTTTATTGCAATGCGGAGGTACCTATACCCTACTACACCATCACAATCCTCCCGAGATCCTCTCTAACACAGATTTTGTATTGCAGGTGGTGGCTACATGTCCGCCGGCAGCCTCTCCGCCATGGAAGACGGCGCGCACATCGTCATAGGCGGTCTAGCCGTGCAACTTCTCTTCTTCGGATTCTTCATCATCGCTAGCGCTATTTTCCATTATCGCGTTAAGAAGAATCCGCAATACTACAATACTAGACAAGTGGCATCCTCCTCCCGTCGCGACTCGTGGGAGTGCATGCTGTGGTGTATTTACGGGGCGTGCGTGCTTATTCTCATTCGGTCGATTTATCGTGTCGTTGAATTTGTGGAGGGGAACGATGGATTCGTTATGCACCTGGAGTATTTGTTGTATATCTTTGATGCGGTGTTGATGGCGCTGCAGGCGATCTTGTTGTTGGTTGGGTATCCTGGGCGGGTGCTGGGAGGGGGAAAGAGGAGGGATGGGGGTGTGTCTTTGGAGGATAGGGCGGATTCTGAGGAGAGGTTTTTGAGGGATGGGAAGGTGGCTGTTTAGGTTTTTGATTCGCAATGGGTATGTATTTTGGATGAACGGGATGGGATCAGGGATTGGGTTTATGGAGTTTGAGGCGTATAATTGTGCTATATAGACATTTTGTTATTATTGAGTATGATCTTGATAAAAACAGCACATTGGCATGGCGTTACTCTTCCTGCATTGCCATCGGCCACTGCATCAGAGGCATCAGCGCTCCATCTCCCAGCTTTACAAGCAGCATATGGGTGTTCCGGATCTCTCTTGGAAACGTCCCTCGTAGATACCACAGATCCTCAAATAGAAGCAATATCACATAGAAATGTGCCAGGATCACATACGAAAAGCCTTCGAAGATACCAGCATCTTGTCCCTGCTGTATCGACAAAATAAACGATTGTGATATGAGATGCGGCCACGACAGGACAGCGGCATCTTCGAGATCGGTCTGAATATCCATTGAGATGGAGCTATCGCGCTCACTAGCTGTGAACCGAAAGACGTAGAGAGTGCGCATGTACATGTCCTCAAGACGATCGATCGTGCTGATCTGTTCGCGTAGAAGTTCTGGGATCGTTTGGATGTTGGGAGATCCATAGGATTCTGGGCTCGGGGTGTCTTCCATGTTTATCCCATAGTCCTGGGTAAGAGTGTTTGCGAAGGCACGCAATAAGGAAATCTGCTGAGCGGCGCCTTGGGAGAAGCGGATAAATCGAGGAGGTGCGCCTTGTAGACGTGGAAACACCGGTGTTGGTGATGTGGCCGGAAAGTCCTTCCAGTGCTCATTAGCGTGAGGATAATTCATTATTGTCCGTAATCTGCTGATCCGAAGGACGGCATAGTGCTCTCCTACGAGGGCTCCCAAACCGCGAACTAGATGCAGCCAGTCAACCCAGGGTTCTCCGGCTGAGTCACCATTGTGGAAGCTCAATCCCTTATCGCCTAAGGCACGAATGCGCAAGGAAGCAAAGGCAAAGGCCACTATTAGGATGGAGCCACAGAAGATGTATTCGGATGTACTAGCTGTCGCCTCTGATAAAGCGTGTCGGAAGCCTTCAATGCCTTTCTGGTGATGATCGAGGATCCGGTGATAATCACGAAACGATTTTGCTTCGGGGTTGTTTTGGAAATTCGGGTCAAGATTTGGGTCCAAGGGATTGGTTTCGGGTGAGTCTGCCTCGCATAGTGCATGCGTGCCGGCCAGCGCAAGGAGAAGATGCATCAGATACTCTTCTTCTGCAGCCAGGGTTGGGATGACTCGCTGCCAGATCAATTTTCGCTCCGGATGGAGAGCCATTCTGGAAGAGACATGGACCATGAAATGCGTCAAAAGACTCATGTCTGGCATGTCAAGGCTCTCGTTGTGATGAGAGGCCTCCGCTGATTCAGACAGCGGTGGTATATGCAGATCTAACGGCCGTAGTGGCTGCCCTACATTATCGCTCGCAAGGCGACGAGCGCGCCCTGCACTTGTGGGACTGTTATTTTGTAGGTCAGATATTGGAGCTGAAAAGGGGTCAATTGCCACATAACGTCGTCCTCATTGACGTGAGGTTTGGGTACCTACATTACATGCTCATCTAGTGGCGGAAATGAGCATGGTTCATCGCGAAAGGAACACGCGCCACAAACCGGTCTTACTTCATCACACTGGAAGCGGTCAACATCGCAACTATTTCTCCGCATGGCGCTTATACAAACCTTGACCCGGCGTAGCTTGCAGGTGTAACAACCTTTGCGGGATTTGTTGTGGCGCGCCCGTCGCCTTTTGGGATTTCGCGGAGGGGAAACATCGGGCAATGAAGCACCCGTTGAGGATCGGGTATCAGACATAATTTGCTCCCGAGCGAGGCCAATATCACAGTCTCATTGGTCTCGGTAAGGAGCCAGCTGAGAGTGGGAGAAACGGCCTGGAAGTTGGAAAGGTTGATGAGGTGGTGATGCCCTCACCCAAACAGCTGGTACGGGAGGCTAAGTAGACCATCTCTGCACATTAGGCGGATTTGATTCCTGTCAACACATACACAGCCAGACAGAAATAGAAAAATAGACGTACTCCCTTATCATGTTACTGAATATACTGGTATGTAAAGAAGTGCACTTAGTAGCTGGATGGTGAGCAAAGGGCGGGGTTTTGGGGGGTTGTTGAAGATGTCTCGATCTCAAAGTATATCTTGAACGCTTATCAGATGGAAGATGCAAGCTGGACGCTGGACGGGAGTCATCCGGGAAGATGCACTATACTGGACTACATGTATAATTCAGTCAAATGGATCAATGATATTTTTATGGTCAGTAGAAACATCTATTTAGACCATTACCACCTCAGCCCCCAGTCTCACACAGTACATGCTTGTCCACAGTCGCAAGGGTGGCCATTATTGGTGGACGACATACTAGATCTCCTGGGAACTATAAGCCTCCACAGCATCAATTCCAACAGTAAAATACACGCAGAAGAATAAAAGTCACATCTCTCCCTAGGGTTTGCTTAAGTACTATTTCCGGCAATGGCTGCAGTAGACTCTACCCTAAAGCTTCTTCGACCCTCTGCGAGGAGGAAGGCAACAGGTTAGGGCTAGTACTATGAGTGTATTTCTAAGCTACAATATAGGGCCTGCTTCATATCACATGCAATTCAGTGCAGGTCAGTACTCAAAAGGCAGCGCAAGGACGAAGGGACCACAGCTATACGCGGCATATTCATCGCTTTCTCTAGAATGTTCGTCCGAATGCTTAGAAGCTCACACGGGGTAGCCTTGTCCGCTAATGTATTGGATAAGAAATTACTCATAGTATCTGCGTTAGTTTCTGGGATTAGCTGAGGGCAATCAGACGACATTGATGTGGAGTTCGTCAACGTAAATACATGTGATACTGAAACATTTTTCTCGCCTATTTGATGAGCAGAGTCGAAAATGAAGCATCGGAATGATCATGTCGCTGAATCTTTTATTACCACCTTCCAACACATAATGTGATGAGTCTTATTTTCTTTTACTCAAGAGAAATATTCGCCGACAGGGTGAAGGATAAGAATAAACCAACAAAATGCCCATCCATCAGGAATGTAAACAGGATGCATTGCAGGGCACTGCTATACACACCATCCGCCCGAGAAAATACCGAGTGACCACAACACTAGTGACAAGCCACAGCGCTTACAGCCGCATCCTCTAGCCCAACAAAGACACTTGGGGTCAAATCCCACACGTGGTGAAAACAAACTTCTGACCAGGGCGAATCCCTGAAGTGGCACGAAGCCCGCACAGACCCCCCTACCTTTAGAAATCCAATCGGTTGGTCATACAAATTCAGGCTTTTCTCATCCCTTCACCCCTTGTTCGGGCTTCTTTCCGAGTCGTGGGGACATATTTCGGAGACATTGGGGCAATTTTCCTCCGGATGCTGAATAATTGCCGGTGGATCCACGATGATAATTTACCGAATGGGTGTCCATCAGTGGAGCATAACCAACTTGGCTTAAAGCCAGTTGGAGGCTGAGGATCCCCGCGAAGCTTCCAAGCCATTGAAGCCACACTTGGAGACCCAGAAAAAAGTCAGACCATTAATCGGAGACTTTCCCCGATGCGGCAAAGATGCAGATTCTTGTCGATGCCACCTTAATCAGTATACCTCCACTTTTTGGATTTCAAATCAATTTCCACTCGCTTCTATTCCCCATGGGACCGTATAAAAGCGGTATTTCCTCTCAATTGAGTCTCCATCTACTATCCCATACTTGTGTATACCCTACTACTACGTATTCCCTTTAATAATATTTTTATTCACGACATCATGACTGTCACCACCGATCTCGTCAACCACCCTGCTCAGGGCATCTCCTACTTCACTCCCGCCCAGAACACCCCCGCCGGTACCGCCGCCAACCCGCAAACCAGCGGCAAGCCGGTCCCGAAGCTCTTCCACCCGCTCACCATCCGCGGCGTCACCTTCCAGAATCGCCTTGGTGTATGTATCCAATTCCTCAGTATCTTCATATTTCATAGAATCAACTAACAACTGGTATTAGCTCGCCCCTCTCTGCCAATACTCCGCCCAAGATGGCCACATGACCCCCTACCACATCGCCCACCTGGGCGGTATCGCCCAGCGCGGTCCCGGTCTCATGATGATCGAAGCCACTGCCGTGCAGCCCGAAGGCCGCATCACTCCCCAGGACGTTGGTCTGTGGAAGGACTCGCAGATCGGCCCCATGCGCCAAGTCGTCGAATTCGTCCACTCCCAGAGCCAGAAGATCGGTGTTCAGCTCGCCCACGCCGGTCGCAAGGCCAGTACCGTCGCCCCCTGGATCTCCGCTACCGCCATGGCCACGGAAGAGCTCGGCGGCTGGCCCGACCGTGTTATTGGCCCCAGCGATATCCCCTTCGCTGACTCTTTCCCCAAGCCCAAGGCTATGACCAAGGACGATATCGTGCAGTTCAAGAACGACTGGGCTGCTGCTGTGAAGCGTGCTGTTGAGGTCGGCGTTGACTTCATCGAAATCCACGGTGCTCACGGTTACCTCATCTCTTCTTTCCTGTCGCCTGCTGCCAACAACCGTACCGACGAGTACGGCGGTTCCTTCGAGAACCGTATCCGTCTGCCTCTTGAGATCGCCCAGATCACTCGCGACATCGTCGGCCCTAACATGCCTGTCTTCCTCCGTGTCTCCGCTTCCGACTGGCTCGAGGAGACCCTCCCCGAGCAGAGCTGGGGTACTGAGGACACTGTCAAGTTCGCCAAGGCGCTGGCCGAGCAGGGTGCTATTGATCTGATTGATATCAGTACCGGTGGTGTTCACGCCGCTCAGAAGGTCAAGTCTGGCCCGCTCTTCCAGGCTCCCTTCGCTGTGGCTGTTAAGCAGGCTGTTGGCGATAAGCTGTTGGTGTCGGCTGTCGGTGCTATCACCAACGGTCGCCAGGCTAATGATCTGCTTGAGAAGGAGGGTCTGGATGTCGCTCTGGTCGGACGTGGATTCCAGAAGGACCCCGGTTTGACCTGGACTTTCGCTCAGCACCTCGACACTGAGATCTCCATGGCGAGCCAGATTCGTTGGGGATTCACTCGTCGTGGTGGTCGCGAGTTCATCGATCCTAGCGTTTACAAGCCTTCGATTTTTGATGCTTAGATGATATATAGCGGTGATGCTTAATAGATTGTACATAGAATAGACATGACATGCCCGATTCAACCATCTCACTTGTGTCCATATGCCTTCTAACCTTATACAATCTATAATAATGGCAAGATAAGTCAACGCTACTTTTAAATAGAATGTAAATAGAAGGGACATATCCTACACCTATATTGCCCTCATTTTATACAATCTACATCTTATTCACATTGCCTCATCGCCCCACAATTGTAATAATCTTACAACCCCGGCGTCTCCGCAATCCTAAAAACATACTTCACAGCACTCGCCTTCCCATCCATCAAATCCTTCATCGCCCCCTTCACGCCCTCCAACCCACCCTCCCTAACCTGCCACGGATGACCCTTGAACCGCCCATCCTTCAACGCGCGACTAAACCACCGACAAAACACAAAACACAGATCCCGACAATCATCCACCCCATTGGCCTTCTCATGCGCCGCATTCACCCACGTATTCGTCGACAATAACCCGGGCAGATCCTTGGGATCCCGCGGGAGGACATGGTCCACTTGTCCTCCGGGCGTGACTACCTGAGTAAGGACGTGCGCGCTGGTAGCATCGACGATAGTGTCGAGGGCGTTTTTGATGTTCAGATTCAGGGATTTGATGGAGGCGATGGTGGAGTCAGTGCCTGGGCGGTAGTCGATCACCGTGTCGCCTTTGCTGGGGTCGAGTAGGGATTGCACGTAGGGGGACCCGCTGCCCGCGATGGCGATGATCGGGTGGATGTTGCTGGCGCGGAGGAGCTTGATTGCGAAGGAGCCCACGGCTGTGCTGCCGCCGTAGATGACGAAGGGGGTCGGGGTGGTCGTGGCGCTGGGTGGGGACCATGGGGTGGGCAGGGCGTGGTGGTGGTGGAGGGAGATTACGGCTGTCAGGGCTGCGAGGGGGATGGTTGCAGCTTCTGTGGGTGGCAGGGTGGTTAGTGTTGTTCTGTGGATGGGATGGGGATGGGGATGGTACCCTCGAAGGAAACGCTCTCCGGCAAGTGGAAGGTGGTGTGTGCCCAGGCCACGGCATACTCGGCGTATGAACCACCAGGCTTCATCATCTCGTGGAACGCGGCGACACGGTCGCCTTCCTATATTCATTGAGAATGATTAGCATGCGCATGCGAACATGGCACATGTTGTGTAAAGTATACCTTGAATTCCACCACGTTCTTGCCCACCTTCTCTACCACACCGGCAATGTCATCGCCCTGGTTTACGCCGTCGCGGAACTGCGAGTATCGCGAGTACATAAAGCTGTTCGGGTCGTTGGCCATTTCGGCCACCTTCCAGTCCTTGGGGTTGGAGCCGGACACGACCACCTTGATCAGGACTTGGTCATCGTTGAAGCTGGGGATGGGCGAGTCGATGAGCTTGGTGCTCGGACCAGGGAGGTTAATGATTTCCTTCATTTTGATAGTTGAATGTAAGGGTAAGGGATGGACTCAATTGGTATGGAAATTAGTGAATAGGGTATACATATATAGAGGCTAGTATGGACAGGGGTGCTGTCTAGTGCTAAGCTCCGGGGAAGTGAAGAACATTATTAAGCAGGGTGGGGATACCTGATGTCATGAGTTGTTGAATGTTGAGTTTCATGACTCGGGCTCGGCATTCCAGAAAATTAGAGCTGAAGAATGCCGGATAGAAGGACTTCCGAACCCGTTGGTCCGTGCTGCTGGTGATTGCTAATAATTATTAAAACTTCCATGTATGTCCATTGTAGTCTATAGATCTTCTAGTCTATATCTATTATGTTCACCACATTATGCACATTATAATAACGTTTAATCCAAGAAAAAGATTCAAAGCTTGCTTGGCCGCTCGTTCTTCAGCACCGCCGCGTTCCACGGGTACGGATCAAACACCAGATCATTGACCGGGTTCTCCTGGCTGGCCCGCCGGAAGAGATCTGGGTACACTTCACCATCGTACTTGCCAAGACTGCTGTCCAGCTGCCAGTCGGGGATCTTCCACGAGTCCACCAGGCGCACCGCATGCGGGCGGATCTCGTCCAGCAGCTTCATCACCGCATTGGTCTGCGTCAGGCCGATCTGTCGCACGGTCACCGCGCTGGACGAGAAGAACTCGGATGCCTCACGCTCCAGCGTGTGCAGGGCATACAGACGGAACAGCTTGTGCAAGATGCCCGTGGTCTCGGGGTCCAATGCCCCGGTAACCTGGGGAGACGTCACCGCCTCGTAGAAGTTCTTCACCACCAGGTACTGCGAGTGAGCCGTGGACAGGCGCCAGAAGTCAACCAGCAGGCTGTTCCAGGACCGCTTCTCAGCATCACGGTGCTTCAGCGCCTCGAATGTGAGATGAGCCGTCCGCCAGGCAAAGGCAGCCACAATGTCACTGTCATTGCCAAGGATATCGAACGAGGCGCCCTTGTCGCGGCGCGAGAGGTATGCCTGCAGGATGCGGGATGTGTCGTTGTTGGATGCCTTGCCGGCAAGGACAGCGCGGGCAGATTTGAGAAGCTATGCACGTTAGTTATGAAAGTAATTTGAGGAAGCGGGTGACTTACGTATCTCGCCACCTGCTGTGTCAACATGTAGTTGTCACCCTCCCAGGTGAGCGTGGGAAGGTAGTCTGAGTACCACGGTCCAATGCCGCTGTAGCTGCTGTAACCGTGTCCACCACAAGCACGACGGCACACTTCGAGACCTTCACCTGCCGTCGTACTCGCCAGGGCCTTGAGACCACACGAGGTAGCATGCAGATCAGCCAAGAGATCGGCACCAGCCCGCAGTTCCTCCGGTCCAGCACCCCGCTTCTCCTGGGCGGCCTGGGCGGCTGCCTTCATACGGTTCTGGTTCTCCTGGTAGAGCCGCATCATTCCGCGGCCCGTGAAGTGCAGAGCATACATAGATGCCAGCAGGGGCAACAGCCGGACCTGCACCATCTTGTAGTTCAGCACCTGGTTCTCGCCCACATTGCCTGTGGCATCACGGTCCTGGAACTGCCTGCGTACGGCGCAGTAGCGAGTGGCAATGGTCACACCACGTGCCAGGACACCACCGGCCTGCAGCACGATGTTGGAGCGCACCCAGGTCAAAGTGCCATAGATGAGAGACGGCGACGCAGGACGCATGTACTCGTTGGTGTCCTTGTTAATGCGCGAGAAGCGGGCCAGCATGTTGATGTGAGGAATCTTGACCTTGTTGAACAGGAGGAAACCATTGTCCATGGTGCTGAATTGGTCAGTCATAGCCACAAAGCATCTGTCAGACTACTTACTTGTAACCGAACTTGGGACCAATGTCACCCACGTAGACGTTCTCCAGGGGTTGATGTGTGTTCATGTCACGAATCTGGACCACGAATGGATGCGGGCCGTAGTTCTTGCCGCCGATGAATAGCTGCGCCATGACCACAGCATGGTTGGCAGTGCGACCCAGGGATCCGATCCACCACTTGGAAGCTGTCAAGGTGGGAGAGTGGATAGTGAAGGTCTTGTCCTCGGGGTTCCAGGTGGCGGTGGTTTCCAGTCCACGCACATTTGAGCCGTGGCCCAATTCCGTCTGTGCATAGCATCCCAGTATTTGATAGTTCTGTGCCGGCTCGAGGAAGAGTTTGTGTTGCTCGGGGGTACCTTGTTCCCGCAAGGTGACCTATCCGCAGTCTTCATTAGCTTCTGAATAGGGTAGCGTGAGACAAATAAATGTGAAAATGGAACATACCAAAAACATGGATGCATGCAATCCATAAGGCGTGGGCTCTCCCAGCAATTCATTGGCAGCATGTAGCTCCTCCTGGGACCACTTATGTTCCACCGACAACTGCTGCAGGCGCTTGGCTTTCGCGAGGGACCGCTGGATCCGCTCCGTCCGGCCCTGCGTATGATTCTGTGACTTGTCGAAAACTTTCTCCGCCTGTAGGATAGAGAGCAGGTGTTCTTGACGAGCCAATGCCTCCTTGGTGTGCAGCAGTTCAGCCAATTTGTCCACTGCGACATTGGACTGATCGCGCTCGTGCTGCAGAAGCTGCGAGCCCTGCGGGTCAGCCGGCTTCAAAGCCTTGACCCAATCCGGTGGTGAAGATGGCATAATAATAGTAGGAATGATAGAGTGGAGTCTGCGGGGGAGGAGAACGTGGGAGAAGGAAGGGAGAAAGGGTACAGTGTTTGGGGGGCGTGAACGACGTTATAAGCGGTCCTCCACGGGGAAGCCGAAATGATGATTTCGGTCGAGAACGCCCGTCGATGGGCGCTGGACCTGCCCCTTTGGGTAATAGCCGAGGCTCCCTAGGGGTATTGGCCTCGATGCCTGAGTGGCCAATTCCCGGTGACCGACTGACCGCCTGCCGCATGACTTGTTCTGCCGCTCGGCTGACACGTTTCGGGGTTCCCCGGTAATTTTGCCTGCCGGAATCATCTTATCTTTCTCTTTCCCTGCCTGGATCCTCGGGCATCCCTGGCGATCTGATATCTGATACCTAACTAATCCCGACCCGACTTACATGCACTGTCAGAAAATAACCCGGGATGGGATAGAATCTCCTCGATGGACAGAAACTGCTAGGTAACTGCCTCTACATATTTTAAGTATTCTTGGCATGATGTCTCAGCCGCGTGCTTTAGCCGTGTACTACTAATGCCGGCATATCCGCCTGATGAAATGGACTTTCCTCACCAGCCTTCTAATGCGGTGAGACGGATTGCTTGATTGTTCTGGGTCATCAGAATGGCGTTTGCATTATACTTCACATGTGCTGTCCATATGCCCCTTCCATGAGATTCATGAAAATGGCCACACTTCTATATTCTCTGCGGCTCCACTCTCACATGTGAGAATCTGGGTGCTCCGTGTTCCCCGGGTTGAGAACCTGAACCAACTTTGGTGTCATCAACAAGAATCCACATGCCAGCCACATGACTTGCTTGTCCACTACCTCAAACGCTCCAATCAGCTGCTCGCGCGGACTGCATCCTGCGACAGTTCACCTGCTCCCTTTTGCCCGCCTCCGTATGTGTCCGCATATCGCGCCAGCATCCACTCCTCCACTGTAATCGGCGGGTATTTCGCCGCCTCCGTCTCCGCCTTGCAGCTGGGAATGCACTCCACCACGTAGTCCAGATTCCCGGAGATAAAATATGGCACGCTGTATCGTTCTTGTCCGCTTCTGTTGATAACCCGATGCAAGTTGGATATATAGCGATCGTTGGTCCAGCGCATCAACATATTGCCTAGGTTCACCACAAATGCCCCTGGAACGGGCTCGGCATCCGCCCATTCGGATGCCTCGCGGTCCCACACTTGCAGACCCCCTTTGTCATCCTGCAGCAGGATTGTGAGGCCGCCAAAATCAGTGTGAGCCCCGATGCCTAGGACTTTCGTAAGCAGACATGTTTGCGACCGTGGTTGAGATCATACCGCGTTCCTGACCATCCGTTTCCTGGGGCGGATACCGCACTAAGCGTATAATATTGGCCGAGTCGTGGCAAAACCCATTAAACCAGTTCACATCCAAGTCGAGCGTTTGAGCCAACACCTGGAATATCTTGAGTCCCAGATCGGACATCACCGCGTGGTAGTCTTTCACCGTACGCCGGAATGATCCAGGATCTCGGATCTCATCGGGGTATTTATTTGACCCTTGAGAGAACCTTCCGGTGAAGGGATGCCCTGGCGACAGATCCTGCGATAGATAATAACTCTCTTTAAGATCACCAGGTCCTTCTTTTTCGAATTTCTGCGAGCGAAGACCTTCGTATCCCAGATTAACGGGCTCAATCTCTGTTCAAGCATTAGTGGTCGAGATCGGCTCTGCTATAAGCGTCAAACTCTGCATGAGATTACCTCGACTGTACTTCTGCTTCACTTCAATTGGTAAGCTGAATAGGTCCCGAGCCTGCTGAAGCATAGCCTCTTGTATATCGAGTGGGACTCGATGGTTGATGAGTTGAAAGAATCCATGTCTCTCACACGCGTGACGGACTTGCCGCACTAGCTCTGCCTTTTTCTCAGCATCACCGGTGTAGAATGCTATAATATGTCAGGCGAAGACAGATATATCGTTGCAATCATGGTGAAAAGATGTGACAGAACTTACGCTCAAAGTCAATAATGGGAGGTGCAGTAACCATTGTTCCGGAATTGTGATGACAAGGACAACCTCGGAAGAAGATTGTCTTGGTGAGCAAGCGGGGTATGAGGCCACCTCGACAGCTGCACCACTCGTTGGTCAGCTTTTGTCCTGCATATTTATCAACCCCTGTCAAAACGGACCAGAAATAGCGATGATGGGGAGGTGCGAGCGTTAGAACGCCGTCCGTGTCACATCGGATACGCCAATACGACTCTTCCTTTGCTTTGCCAACCTGGAAGTATTTCCTTGAAATCATTCTGCGTAGAAAGCCAAATGCCAGTTCAATAGTCATTCAGCAAGTATCTGAAATTCACACTCAAACGAGAAGCTAGATTAAAACACATCAAAGGATAACTTGGTATCGTTAATCTAATGCTAATAAAAATTGCTAGGCATTATGCAACATCACAGTTTGGAGAGCACACCGTCTGGCTGGAGAACACATAAATGCCTTCTCTGGATTTCAGAAATCGACCGACATCTGGAATAGTTAGCATGGTACCTGTTGGTAATCATACACATCAACTTACCCAGCGAGAGCCATCGTGATCATCAACTCCTGGCGCAATATCCGAATAGCAAGCTCCACTCCTTGCTGGCCATCATACTATAGCTGGTTACTAGAATGCTCACAGCAGCTATCGGCTTCAACTTACAGCAAGACCCCAAATGGGAATCCGTCCCATGAAACAGTAGTCTGCCCCCAGAGCCAGGGCCTTGAAGATATCTGACCCCCGGCGGATTCCACCATCGATTGCGATCGGGATACGGCCCTTTGCAACGGGCGCGCAGTCGCGCAGTGCATCCAACGTGGCCGGGGCACCGTCTAGTTGGCGACCACCGTGGTTGGAAACAATAACCCCATCAACCTTGTGTTGTATTGCCAGTTCAACATCCTCGGGTGCATAGACTGCCCGTGTCAGCCAATCTAAGTTTGCTTCCATCTGGAGTGCTTCACTTACTGCCTTTCAACCAGATCTGAAGCTTGGTATGTTTCCTCAGCCAGGGGATCGCGCTATCCCAGTCAAGACTAGCATCTAGTAATTATCAGCGGCTCGTCCGAGGGTATATACGAAAATTACCAACCATAATCTGTGCGATCGGAGGTATCGCTGCCATTACTGAGAATATTGGGATATTCCATATCTTTCGGTAGCTGGTAGTCGTTTCGATACTCATTGAGCCGCTTCCCAAGCACAGGAACGTCCACCGACAGGAACAACGCTTTGTAGCCCGCCTTTTCTGCTCGTTCCAGTAACTGCAATGTGAGTGACCGATCCTTGAGCACGCACATCTGCATCGCATATGGATTCCCGCAGCCTTGACTGGCGACATCTTCCATCGAGGTGGTCGAGTATGAGGACAGGCCCATACAAATACCGTATTTCGCGGCGGCACGAGAGGTTGCGAGCTCTCCTTCGGGATGGGCGAGTTTGTGCGCGGCTGCTGGGCTGAAACCGAAGGGAAGGGATACCTGTATGGTTGAGGAAAGGTATCAGCGACAATTCTGTGGTCTATTAGACTAATATGGGTGCTACCTTAGTCCCAAGTATGTCTGTGCTGGTGTCGATGTTAGCCACGTTTACGAGGACCCGTGGGCGGATTCTGTATCTGTCAAATGCGGCTTCGTTGTCGCGTAGTCTGTGCCATCAGTGATTGTTGGATAATGGTAGCTTCGAAGATCTGTGCATACGTTATTAGGTCCATGGCACCTTCATTGTAGTAATCTAATTGTCACTAATGTTAGAAATCAACATTGCATGTTTCTCAGTGGTCAATTGGCCCACCTCTGACCATCTTTGGGAGCTTCTTGCTCCCAGTCGCCTTCAGGTCGGCGATACAGCTGACATCCTTGTGGAATGTCTCTCCGCGATGAGCCATGCTGGCAATGAGATCAGTACAAGGCACCGGTTGATGAAAATGCGTCAAGAGAAGCAAGTGTCAGGTTTCGATAATATTGAGTTATTCTGTAGTACGGCATAATTGGACCTATATACCACATGTCGGTGTCGCCGACTTTCCTAAATTTTTGTTGTCCTGCGACCGCAGCTATTCCTTGACACCGAAAGAGGAAAGCAGAAGATAACAACTCTCAGATACCTTCCCAGCGTGACGCTGTCGCAAAGCGCGGACATTCTGAATTCAGCTGCCCTAGGGCATTAGGCAAGTCTGTGCAGCGGAGAGCCTTATCAGCTACTATCCCCGGAATTCTATTATGGGGTGACGATCGTTCCTCGGAATCACCTACCAAATAGAAATATGCCCCTCAGAAAGAACAAGTCTACCCCTCATCACATCAATTCAATTTGAACCTGGATATTTGACATGCCTCTTGTTAATTTTTCCTTGTCCTGCACTATTAACTGTTGCATTCCTGCATAGTAGTCACAATGGCGAAAATCTTTCTGTACGTATACTCCCGTGATCTAACTTTGCCATTGCGATTAACGGTAGTTATAGCACAGGAGCCTCAGGCTATATCGGAGGGGATGTGCTCTATGCGCTGAAATCAGCCCTTCCAGCCTGCCAGTATACAGTCCTGCTGAGGGACGAGGCAAAGGCGCAGAAACTCTCTCAAGCATACCCTGATGTACAAATAGTCCTGGGAGACTTGGATGCTTCTTCTACTTTGGAACAGCAGGCACGGGAAGCGGACATTGTCATCCGTGAGTATCCCACTTCGAGACACCCCCTGCCTCTTACTAACATTGGTCTGTTTCTACTAGACACCGCAAGCTCAAACCATGTCAAGAGCGCTGAGGCCATCGCTCGTGGATTGACCGCATCGGAAAGACCTAAGCCAGGTAACTAACTTTTACCTCCATGTCCATCCGCTGCTTATCGTTGCTCATAATACAAACAGGTCACTGGCTTCAAATATCAGGCGCAAGCGTCCTTTCTATTCCCGACATTGTAGCCAGCGCCTTTGGAGAACCTTCCGACAAGGTCTACAGCGACGTCGATGGAGCCGATGAACTGCGGGGGCTCATCCAACAATACTCTGCAAAGCGCGTGGTCGACAATTTAATCCTCAGCCTCACCCCTGCCGCCAATCGTCCGAAAACCGCGTTGATCTTCCCTCCTATCATTTATGGTCGGGGTAGAGGACCGGTTAACCAGCGGAGCATACAAATTCCGGAGCTGGCAAGAGTGACGATGCAACGACGGGGCGGGATTCAGGTGGGTAAAGGAGAAGCCACATGGAGTAATGTACACATCTCGGATGTCAGCAGCATCTTTGTGAAGCTGGCTGAGAAGGCTTTACGGGGCGAGGAAGGGGACTTGTGGAATGAGAACGGGCTCTACTTCCCGGGTACTGGGGCTATCGTAAGTCCCTACATATTGAACTTTGAGCCTGAGCCCAGAACGGGGTGTTTTCTAACGAGACATAGACATTCGGTTCTATCTCAGCGCAAGTGGCGCAAGAAGTTAAGAAGCTCGGCCTTGCTGATTCCGAATCGGTTACTAAGATCAGTCATGAAGAAGCCGATTCGCTCACTCCTCATGGCGGAGTGTTATGGGGAACCAATGCCCAGCAGGTAGCCCAGCGAGCGGCCAAGTACCTGGGATGGGTCCCCGCGGGGAGGACATTGGAGGATGAGATTCCACAGACCGTTCTTGCCGAGGCACAGAGACTTGGACTGAAATAGATCTATAAAAAATCAGGAATGAACCTATTCACAATTACGTTATTTGCCCACGAAAATCGACATGTCTGGTTATCCCGCGTAGAACCTGCTGTTATCAAGATCCCATCAGACTTCAGGGCCTAAACCCAGGACAGCAGGTCCTTCCGACACTGCTCTGGTCCGAATTGGAAGGAGATTCCGGATCGGCGGAACCACATTCCTCCCCGGTCGGGCCACACCCTCCTTTCTTGTGACCCGCTACTAATTGATTCACTTTCCAGCTCTAACACAACACCGGCTCATACCCCAGATTCTATTCATTTACTAGACTTTCCGTTTTTGTTGATATGGCCTAATTCGACTGACATGGCTTCCTCCAAGCAATCAGGTCGCCGGACTCGTCGCAGTCATGCCCTGGGAGCCTGCAGAACATGTCGTCGGCGTCATGCCAAATGCGATCAAAAGAGGCCTACTTGCCAGATGTGTCGGGCAACTGGCGTGATATGTGAGGGGTTCGTTGATGAGATCCGATGGATGTCCGATCGGAAGTCCCAACCTTCTTCCGGGACAGCAGCTGGCAAGGCAAATGATGCAGAGAAGCAGGGGCCTCGACGCCATCTCTACACAGGTTCTTGATCCTTCTCTATGATTGATTACCTGATTTCCAAATCCAGAATAGTGAAGCTAATATTCTGACCCTAGAGAAATCAAGGGTCTCTATGAGTGATGCCTTGAGTGCAGACTTAGTGTCAGGCTCTATTGATGCCTCTTTGGCAGAGATCGAAAACAGATTCCGGGATGCCGAGAGACCATCACAGGGTGATATTGTAGTCGGGCCATTCTCTGTACTGGACTTTAGTCTTACCGACCCCAAACCTGCAAGTAGGGCTCAGCCTGCTGACGAGACTACGGTCGCAAATGACGTGGTTCTGTCGTCCGCGAATACCTTGCCTGAAGGGGCTTCCGGGGTCAGCCCAGCTCTGTCGCAAGACTCAATCGCCTACATGAATGATCTGCTGCAGTGGTCAGACATTCTTAGCTTGGATCCTCAGTTGCATAGTGCTACACTATCTGGCACACTTGACCTGGGTGACTGGTTGCCCCTCGATTTAGGGACACAGGCCCCTATACTAGAACATAATCTCCTTGGCGAAGCGCCTAGTCTGGTGGATGATACAGCTGCTGTCTACAATTCTGGCCCAGAAGATTACAGTACTTCTAAGGTGATACCAGCGGTTGATTGCAATCCACCTGATGTACTAGCAGATGCTCATTTCCTATTACGGCACTTTCAGGATCATGTCATTTCGCGTATGATGGCCGTTCCTATAGACCAGAAGTCACCTTGGAAGATACTAAATGTGCCGTCTGCTGTTGTAACATACAGCGATATCACTTTCCTTGGGTCTCAAAATATCACTCACGCTCGTTTGGCTAATCTTTACCGCCTCTTGGCCTGTTCAGCCCTTCATCTAACAATAAATCCTTCCATGAGGACCTCGGACTCGACGGAGCGCTGGAAGCCGGTAGCAGAATACGCTTACCATCTAGCCAAAGACCATATGCAGATGTCATTGAAGCATGAAACGCAAGAGCCAAAGAAGGCCAAATACAAGGATCAGTTAATGGCAATTTGCGCCTTGACTGAGTTTGCTGTAAGACAGCTGTCAAGTTATGTCCCAGATAGATTACTGACCGAAGCAGATTCTAAGTAGCCAGCAGCAGGACGCAAGGTGCTACATGATTGATGCCGAGCGGCTGCTACGCCTCCGAGGTTTGCCAAAGCAACGCATCTCTCAAAAAGCACGCCTGCTACACCACACATATACTTGGCTACGGATAGTAGGCGAGAGTACCTACGCTTTGCATAACTACATGCCGTCGGATACCTTTATGGAGGCGCTCAAATACCGGTTTCGTAACCAAATAGTTGAGAACACCCAGGCAGCTGGTTACCGAACTTCACGCTTGGACGACTTTTTGCGCCTCGATCGGCGGCCGTCCGATAGCGACCTGGATATTGACGAGCCAAAGGAAGCTGATGTTGGCTTATATGATATCCACCTCCAAGATTCGCGGAAATATCCAGCCACGCTGTACAGCCAGATCTACGGAGTATCCGAGACGTGGCTTAGCTTGGTATCTCAGACGACACGCCTGGCCAATGTAATGGAGACTTTTCGAGTTGCGCGCGAGATGCGTCAAGGAATAAATGCAAGTCTCGAAGCATGGGAAGCTTTACATCGGCGCAGTGCTCGCCTCGAGAGCATGATTTGTACATTCGCCTCTAGAAGGACAGAGGACAACATATGCGGTTCGGCAAATATACTGGCCAGGTCACATGGATGCCTTCTGCAGGCTTTGAACTCTGCGCTAGTTATCTTCTTTTACAGACGAATCCGTCAGGTCCACCCGGCTATTTTGGAGAGCCAAGTGGACAAAGTGATCTCAGCATTAAACGAGTTTGATGTAGTGTTAGTGGAAGCCGACCAGACCGGCCCAGGCACTGTATGGCCTCTGTTTATTGCTGGGTGCGAGGCTACAACGCCTGATAGGCGGCAATCGATCATGGCGCTTCTGGACAAAGGAGAGGCACGATGTGGATTTTCAGCTTACGAGACTGTTCGGGAGGTCATGAAACAAGTCTGGGACAGACAAGATGAACATTTCACACGAAGCAGAGGAGAGACTTTCCCGACTTGGCTTGATGTCGTCAAAAGCAAACAAATATGGCCCATTTTAGCATGATGACCCCCGTGGGTCCATTACAAGGCGCTACACGAGATACGATGACATGTGCCCATAACTTCATTGTTCTATATCCAATTTTAATGACATCATGACGAACGCTTTACAACATTAACACTCGCATTTACCATCAAGTGGGCCAGTTCGCTCTGCAGATCCTCCTTCAAGAGGGCGAATGGCTTCCGCAAGCCACCAGTCGCCTGGCCCCTCAGCTCAACGCCTGTCTTGACAGCCGCAGCGTAATTGTGCGACTCAAGGAACTTGCAAATGGGCCATGCCTTAGCCCATAGTTCACGGCCCTTCTTGAGATCTCCTTCGACAGAAACCGCATTCCACAACTCTACCGCCAACTCCGGGATGATGTTGGCAGCACCCCAAACCGCTCCAGGCGATCCAGCTGCCAACCCATAGAACGTAAGGGTATCCCACCCGTTGAAAGCGGTGATCTGATCCGACAATCCAAACACCAATTCCGTGTAGGCCGGCGCATTTCCGGAGGTGTCTTTGAGGTACTTCACGCCGACCTTGCTCAGGTCCGCTATTTGCTGGGGGGTAAGGGTCAACCCGCTGGCAGAGGGAATATTGTAGTAGACAATCGGCAGCTGACTGGCTTCATGGATCTCAGCCATGAGCTCGGTCAATTGCTCCACGTTCAAGGGATCGTAGAATGGTGGCACAACCATCACGGCGGCTGCACCAGCTTGTGCGGCATGACGTGCCAGGTCCACTGCCTCCTCGGTGGAGGTACTGCCAGTGCCTGCCACGACAGGCACACGGCCAGCTGCGTACTCGACGCAGAGCTCGGTCAGCTTCTTGCGTTCTTCGCGTGTCATGGTGGTGAATTCGCCTGTGCTACCGCCAGGCACAAGGCCATGCACGCCGGCGCCGATCAGGTGGTCGATGTGAGACTTGAGTCTTGCTGCGTCGATCTGAGTCTTGTCGTCTGTGAAGGGAGTGATCAGGGCGACCATGATGCCCTGAAGGGCGGGGAGTTGCTGTGCGACAGTCATGTTGGATGTAGTGGTGATTGCTTAGTATAGCTAGGAAGAAGAACGTGAGGATGGAACGAGGGAGTGTCTGCTGGACTCGTGAGTGAGCCTTGAAGGCATTTTTATTCCATAACGCGACGGGACTGCCTTCCCTCTCAACTACACTTCATGTCTACACTACATATCAATGATTGTTCTGGTCAATGGCGAAGCCCTAACTCTCTGGAGAGGATGTCGGAGGGGTTCCAAGACATCCATGCCGGAACCACCTTCTTGTTTTGGCGATGCGGGTGACCCATCGGAAGGCAGTTCCGGCATACAGTGGGGAGGGCTTTAGCGCATTTACTGGTGCCAGACTATCAATGCGTCTCGACATCGATGAAGTGAGGGGTAATGGGGCGATCTTATCCTCGTTATCGCCTTATCGGAAGAGACAATTGCTGACTAGTGACAAACCTCAATTGCAAAGTGGGCATCTCGGAGGCACATCCCACATCCGGAACAGGAAGTTCTAGCCAAGCAGCTTATATCAGAACAACACATCTGTCTTCGCGCTGCTTATCCCTATTTTCTGCAGGAGTTGTTATCTTTCTACATTGAGACCCAGAAGAGAATATGGCAGACTCCCTCTTCGTCGACATCACCACCCCCAATGGCCGGCAGTACCAGCAGCCGACCGGCCTGTTCATTAACAATGAGTTTCGTCCCTCGTCGAGTGGCCAGACTATCGTGTCTTTAGACCCTGCGTATGCACTTTACATCTGAACTACTCTCAACCTTCCATGCTGATTTCTACAGCACCGACAAGCCCATCGCCACCGTCCACGCCGCAACAGCAGAAGATGTCAACGCGGCCGTTCAAGCTGCCAAAACAGCCCTGTCGCACTCCTCATGGAAGCTCCTCCCCGCCACCGAGCGCGGCCAGCTGATGGGTCGCCTGGCCGATCTGATGGAAGAGAACCGAGAACTATTTGCTGCCATTGACGCATGGGATAACGGTTCGTATCCCCAAGTTATCACCACTGTGCAGACACTGACTTGGCCAACAGGCAAACCCTACCATGTCGCCCTAACCGAAGACCTCACTGAAGCCATAACCACCATCCGCTACTACAGCGGCTGGGCCGACAAGACCTTCGGACAAACCATCAGCACCACTCCCCAAAAGTTCGCATACACTATCCGCCAACCCATCGGCGTGGTCGGACAGATCATCCCATGGAACTACCCGCTGTCGATGGCGACGTGGAAGCTGGGACCCGCGCTCGCCTGCGGAAACACCGTGGTTATTAAGGCCGCTGAACAAACGCCCCTCAGCATCTTGGTCCTCGCAACACTCATCAAGAAAGCCGGCTTCCCGCCCGGAGTGGTGAACATCATTAACGGCTACGGAAAAGAAGCCGGCGCTGCGCTGGTCCAGCACCCGCTCGTCGATAAGATTGCCTTCACGGGCTCCACTGCTACCGCCAGAGAAATCATGAAGATGGCAGCCGGCACATTGAAGAACATCACTCTCGAGACTGGCGGAAAATCGCCCTTGATCGTCTACCCGGATGCAGATCTGGAACAGGCGGTCAAGTGGTCGCATTTCGGCATCATGTCCAACAAAGGCGAGATCTGCACTGCTACGTCAAGGATCTTCGTGCATCGGAGTATTCTCCCTACCTTCTTAGAGAGATTCAAGAAGGAAATCGAGACGACTTCCAAGATCGGCGACCAGTGGGACGAGAATACCTACCAGGGGCCTCAGGTAACCCGGGCACAGTACGAGCGGGTTCTCGCCTACATCGAGACAGCCAAACAGGAGGGCGCTACACTAGTCACCGGCGGCAAGCCCTATACCCCCAAGGATGAAAAGAATGCAAAGGGCTACTTCATCGAGCCGACAGTGTTCACTGACGTGACCGATGACATGCGCATTTGTAAGGAAGAGGTATTCGGGCCTGTGGTGGTGATTCTGCCATTTGATTCGGAGGAGGAATCGGTGCGTCGCGCTAATGATACCACGTATGGTCTGGGCGCTGCGGTCTTCACGACTGATCTGGAGAGGGCGCACCGTGTTGCTGCGGATATCGAGGCAGGTATGGTCTGGATTAATAGTAGTCAGGACTGTGATCCGCGGATTCCGTTTGGAGGTGTCAAGCAGAGTGGTATTGGGCGTGAGTTGGGTGAGGCGGGACTGGAGGCGTATTCGCAGGTTAAAGCGGTACATGTTAATATGGGGAGTAGGTTGTAGATTAGGCTAGAAGGCAATATGCTTCGATGAATAAATTCTGATGACATTTTCATGTTCTAAATAAGGTTGATCGTTCTCTGTCATCAGCAACTGGAGGTTTTTTTGGAAAGCGCATGAAG